>NC_073383.1:47152991-47365491 GCF_028641065.1 Leucoraja erinaceus
AGTCAATTCATAAACCCGATTGGCTTAAGAACTATGTGACACATCAGCAAATGTTTTAGATCTCTATTGAAGCAATAACAAATTAATAGGGATTTAATTTGAAGGAATACGAGTTAAACTGTGTAATAATGATGTGAATGACAAAAAAAAAGACTGTTTAAGTGATTAAATGCTGTTGTACTGTATGCTTGGATGGAGAATTAAGTATCCGTACCTTTTACGAGGCAGCAGTTAGTAGTGTAGCCTGGGACTTGAATGGCATTTGAATCTGAAGTACATTAATAACCTATTTGCTGTAGTGTTGATTCTTAGAGGATTTTCAAACCAACATCAGATGTCAGCTGATAACTTCCTTTCGCTCTTTTGTAGAGAAATCTGAAATGGTTTATTTCAGATGAAAACAAAATGGTTTATTTCAGATGAAAACAAAATCATGTCAAGTTTTCCAAGGTTGTCAGTCACCCTGTCACTGGTCAATAGGGCTCTGGAGCTTTAATTAGCTGGATAAACAGCTGCAGGGTAACTTGCAAAAGAATAGAAAGTTAATTATGAGGAAGAAAGGGCAGGAAAAGTCAGTGTTGAAACTAATAGAAGAAGTCACTTACTAAATGCAGCAAGTGGCAGATGGCTGTGCCATTCTGTTCCCTTTAGGAGCTCCTCTACAGTCTGGCATTTTGACAGGAGCACACCAGACTTTTTTTGCTATTCTTTCCAAAGGTTCAGGGAGAGCACACAGAGAATGTCACAAAAAGAGTTCTGCACTGAGCTGTTCCCTTTTTTTACCAACCAAAAGCTCAATTATTGAGTAATATTTTCTTGAATTCCAGATCGGTTTCTCCAATGGAGTTTATTTTCTCAGCCAATTACTCAAAACTCAACAGTTTACATCCATTTAAAGAGTTACAGCACATAAACTATTGGGGAGTAGATCGACTCAACTGGTAGCCTCCCAGTCGCAGAGCGATTCCAGCCTAGAGCTGCTGATAAACATCACATGCCACAGGTTGCCTGTATTACTTGCCTCCCCAACATGTAGATAGTCATAGACTGCACTTAGCAAGAGCTCCCACTGCTTGCCAAGAGCACCTGACCATGGTCCTGGAGCTCATTTGTCAGGACATCGGAAGGGACGTCCTGACGTATATTAATAGGTAAATAATCTGCCCAAATATTCAATCATAATTCTGTCCATTACTTTTAAAAACCTACCTTGGTTTACATGGTTGCTGGAAGTGAAGACATCCTCCTCGGGGAGTGATGAAATCCACCATTGTGATCCACCAGGAATTCGATTGTAAACAAAGTTCTTCACTGTATCTTGCTACACTTAACAATAATAAACCAATACCAATATTACGTATCTCTAAGAAAATGAAAACATGCTCGGTACCTATTCCATAACATTGCACATGACAATATTCTGTCGATTAGTTGACAGAATATTGCTGTAAAACAAAACTCACAACATTGCATCACGGTAATATGGAATTACGTATAGTGTATGTTTTGATACAGGCCATTTAATACATTGAATTCATGCCTCCTTCTAGGGGACCAATCTGCCTCATTCCCCTTTATCCCTGCAGCATATTCTCTCTCACACGTGACCATCAACTCCCCTTTGTTTACCTTTACCGTTAACCTAGGTGTGGGGAGGAACCTCAGCAGACAGAGGACCATTTCGCTGAACATTTATGCTCAGTCGGCCAAGGCCTACTGGATCTTCTAGTTACTAACCATTTTAACACCCCTTCCCATTCCCATACTGACCTTTCTGTCCTGGGCCTTCTCCGTTGCTAGAGTGAGGCTACACGCATACTGGAGGAACAGCACCTCATATTCTGCTTGGGTAGCTTACAGCCCAATGGTATGAACATTGAATTCTCCAATTTTAGGTAACCTCCTACTAAACACCCCCACTACCCCCCTTCTCCTCCACACCCATTCTTTGTCTCCCCCCTCACCTGCCCTGTACCCCACCTATTTCTTCCCCTCCCCCACTCCACTACTTTCCTCCCTCAAGCTTCTCTTCAACCCTGTCTCGCACTTTCTAATTTTATCTCTGGCCTTTGTTCCAACCATCTGCCTAAACATAACGTATCCATGTTTTCCAGAGATGCTGCCTGACCTGCTGAGTTACTCCAGCACTTTGCATCAAGAGGAAAATCACTCAGTGGCAGGAAGAATGTTCAAACTCAGCACAGGTCACCTTAATTCCCAGATTCCTGGAACTGGGAAGTAGCGGCACTGTGCTGTTGTAATGTTACCAACAGCGAGGCCCCAGTTACTCAGCCCAGACTACATTATTCAAACGCCTGACACCAGACTTTCATTGTTCCATCTGGGACATATGACAATTTAATTCCAAACAGAACAGCACCTCATATTCTCCTTGGCTAGCCTATAACCCAATGTTATGAACATTAAATACTCCAATTTCAAGTAATATTTTCTTTCCCCTTAGCCACCCTCAATCTCATGCACACACATTTCACCCACCATCTCCCATTATCCTGTTCCTTCTTCCTCTTCTGCACACTCATGTCCCACCTCTCCCATCTCTTAGTCGCCTATTTCCCTTTTATTCCCCCTCTTTCCTCTCATCCTTATTCAATTTTACCCATATCCCTATCACTGTCTTTATATTACACTCTTCTTCCTTATCTGGCCCCTTTGTTCTCCTTTTCAACGAGCTATGCTGCACGAGAGCTTTCCTCTCACTTCCATAAGGCGCATCTTTAAGAGGCCTACCGACACTAATATGAGAAGCAGGTAGACATTTTGGGCATGCTAAACATCTACATACAGGATTGAGATGATGTTCTCAAGCCCCTGAGCCTCCACCACCAGGGAAGACAGTAGGTGCAAGTTCAGAACTTCCATAACAAAACTTCTTCCCCAGACCTGGGCAGGCTAAGATTATGGCTCATCGCCAACAGAGGACATAGGGGGCAATCAATGTTGGTCCTGTCTGCAATGACATATCTTTATGCCCTAATGAACATCATCATCACTATCACATGACAGCAATGTTGATTATGGGATAAAGATTTAAGCAGAATTTTCATCAGCACTTTGCATCCTTCTGATGGAAGGAAACATCGATATAAGGGTTTTGCTTTACAAAACATAATTACAGAATTGCAACCTCTTGATTCATTGAACAAACCTCACAAAAACGCCACTCTCCGGAAGTGGCGGCGCTGCCCAAGCAGCTGCGGCTCACCTGCAGTCCATTTGTCTTTTTTTCTTTTTGTCCTTTTTTTGTCTTGTTAGAGGTATGTTTTGGTTTATTTTTAGTTGTGTATATGTGGCGGTGGTGGGGGAAACTTTTTTAATTTCTTCCTTCAACGGGGACGCAACCTTTTCCTTGTCGTGTCTCCATTGTCGCCATTTTCGTGGAGCTGGCGGCCTCCAACTGGAATCGATCAGAGAGCTCCGGTCGCAGAGCCTGTGGACTTACAATCGCGGAGCTGGCTGACTTCGGAGGCTGTGGTGGCGCTGCGGCCGGGCCCGGTGGATGGTAACATCGGGAGCTCGCAAGTCCCTGGTTGGAGACCGATTTTCGGGAGCTCCCACAACGGCAGCTTTGTTCGCCTCGAATCCCGGGGTTTGAATCAGCCCGTTGCAGGGCCTTTCATCACCCGGCGCAGCTTAATCGGCTGCGGGATCTACCATCGCCCGCCAAGGGCTTCAACATCAAGAGCCTCGATCACCTCAACACGGCAGTTTGATGACTGCCTGACCGCGAGAAAAAGCAGGGAAGAGATAACACTTTTTGCCTTCCATCACAGTGAGGTGTCTGGAGATTCACTGTGATGGATGTTTGTGTTAAACTGTGTTGATTGTGTGTTTTATTTTTTTGCTGTCATGACCTTTTGTTTGAATGACAATAAAGTAGGTATGTTGCAAAGCCTACCTGAAGCGTGGCTGAGAATCTGCCCCAGGCCGTGTGCGTGATTTTGGCGCTGTTTTGAGGGGGCGGGTTTAAAACGCGATTTGCACTAGGCTGTTGCAATCGAAAATGTTCAGCCTAGTAAATCATTAAAGAAAAATCGCTGAAAGACCCCGTCGCAAAAGATATTATTAGTTTTTATGGCCTTGTATAATAGTTATAGTAGTTTAAAAAACACTCTCTAAACCCGCGACCTCTCGCAGCCCCAGGGTTTTATAAAGCAAACAATTAAAGGTATGTACCTTATTTTTACATTAAAAGGGGCTTCTTAAGAACCCTGTATATAAAGTTTTCTATAGCGAGTAGCTCATTTTGGGCTCTTTATATCCCGCAGTGTTTTTCTGGGCATTTGAGGGCACAAATCCACTGCAATGTGAACGTTCTAAACCAGCGCGTTCCACAGGAACCCACTGGAAAGCTGATTTAAAATGGACTTTAATTTACAGCAATTGAACACTAAATTCCTTCCATTTGGCCTATAAATTAATGTAAATGAGATTTTAAAATCATGTTTTATTGTGAATTATTTATGAATATTATTTGGACACTTGGGCTATTTAAAAACGTTAATCATTTATTAAGAAATGGATAGATGTTTAGATCTAGTAATTGAAGTTTGAAATTTGCTACACTTGGGTAACTAACTAATTATATGCTTTAATTTCAGGTCATCCAAGTTAGATTATTTTATGTTTGTTTCAGAATGGTTCAATCTACGATAACTGAAAATTTCATTCAGTTCTCTTAATTTTTAAGAAGGTTATGGCCTTTTGACTGTCCATGATCACAGCTTTTTTGTTATGTCCATAGAAAATCAATAGGGAACAAGATGCTAATTTCCGAGTATGAAAATGGCCATAACTTTTTAAATACTTGAGATATGAAAGTGAATTAGGTGTCAAATTAAACTTCTTTTTATGCTTTATCTGATGGGATAAATTACAGACTTGATTTTTTAAATCTCAAAATTGTCGTAACATTGCTAAATAAAGGAAATTCTATTCTAAATAAAGAATTGCAACCTTTTGATTGGAGACACGGACTTCACCAAAGATAAATAAAGAATTGCAAACCCTTAATACAAAGAATGGACTTCTCAACCTCTTGATAGGAAGAATGAGCTTCACACAAAAAATACCGAAGATTTGCAATCTCATGAATGAGCTTCACAAAAGAATAAGATGCATGAGTTATATGTGTATGGGTTTTCACAGCCTGTGTTGTGCTCGGGGTCGCGCAGCTGCAGAGGCCCCAGTGGGCGGGACGGGACGCGGGCCCGCGCCTCAGGTACCGGGATAGCGGCCACCAAAGGGCGGCCACGGTGTAAAGGAGGGGGAGAGGACACTTCACCATCACCATCATGTCGGAGCGACAGGGCGTCAAGGGCTGCAGTGGCGCCGCCGCAGCCGAGGAGCGGGGGGATGAGGAGGAGGAAGATGCGGCGGCGGCGGCTGCAGGCGCCAGGGCCGGCCGCGACCTAAAGGAGTGGCTGCGGGAGCAGTTCTGCGACGGGGCGGCGGAGGAGGGCACGGCGGACACCCGGCTGCACGACGCCACCTACGTGGGGGACCTGGCCACCGTCGCCGCCCTGCTGAAGGAGGACCACTTCAGGAGGTGATGGACGCCCGGCTCCCCTCCCCCTTCCCGGACACGGCCCAACGGACCCCCCTCAGATACCCTCCCCACCCGTCAGATACCCCCTCCACATACATCCCCCGTCCCCACAGATCCCCCTCCTGATTACCTCCGCCCCTCAGATCCCCTCCCCTCACATCACTCCCCCCCCTCACATACTCCTCCCCACTCAGATCCCCTCCCCACATACATCACCCCTCCCTTCAGATCCCCCGCCCCTCAGATCCCCTCCTCTCTTCCACTCTCGTCAGATACCTCTCCACCTATATCCCCGTTCCCCACAGACCCCCCCCCCCCCCCCTCCATTTGGAATATTTTGGAGGACCAAGAACCCTCCCTTCAGATCCCCCCCGCCCCTCAGATCCCCCCCTCCTCCTTCCACTCCCGTCAGATACCTCCACCTATATCCCCGCTCCCCACAGACCCCCCCTCCATTTGGAATATTTTGGAGGACCAAGAACCCTCCCTTCAGATCCCCCCCCCCCCCGCCCCTCAGATCCCCTCTCCTCAGATGCTCCTTCCCACTCAGACCCCCTCCCCTTCTCAGATCCCATCCCCTCCTCTCAGAACCCTGTCTCTCAGCCTTTCTCCCGAGGATCCTGCTCTCCTGGACCCCTCCCTCGCTCTGCGGACCCCGCCCACCTCAGCCCAGACCCCGACAGTGCAGCTTCAGCCTTCGCCTTCCAACTGACGCAGTGCTCTGCTTTCGAACGAGAACAAGGGTGCATCTTTGTAACCACGTTCTCTCTTACCACAACCCTTGCACAGATTTATTTTTGCTCCCATGCAGAATTCTATGTATAATTTATTTTTGTGTCTGTCTCCATGTGCCAGTGATGCTGCTGCAAGCAAGATTTTATTATCCCTTGTACCTCACTGTCCTTGTATATGACAATAAACTTGACTTCTCTCCCTACCACCCAGCTTGTGTTATAATAATTTAAGTGTGGACCAGAGTGACCAGTCTCATTATTCACCATCCATTGGGGAATTTAATACCCTGTAGAATCCTGTTCAATTAAGGTGAATGACTGGGCCAGGGTTGATATGAACCTTTGGATGTGTAACATTGGAAAGGACCATCTCACTTCCCCCAGACCCCCCCCCCCCCCTTTTTTTTTCCCCTCCCCTCCCCCTTGCTTGATTCATGTTCAAATGCCTCACTTTAATCAGAATGTATTAGAATTCACATATCAGCATGTTTAAAATGCATTTTGAGTTACAATTCTTGGAACTTAACGATTACTTGAATGCCTTTGTTAATAGGATGCTCTTGAGAAATTGATGGTGGGGCATCTTTTTGAAGCATTGTGGCGCTTTTGGTGAAAATACAACCACAGGGTTTTGTAATGGGTGTTTCATAATTTTGACGAACAATGTGGGAACAAAGGTTTACAACTTTGCAGCTCTTACTTTTCATGGTCTTCTAGGTGATAGTCATGATTTTGGGCAAAGCAGTCGGGTTACCTCAGTGAATATTGCATGGTTGTCCTCATGATGTAACGATGGAGCAGGTGAATATTTAGGAATGTGGGCATGGTGTCCATATAGTCCTAAATTGGGTACGTTCACAGTGATAAGTGCAAAGTAATATTCATTACGTCACCATCGTTTCTTCATTTTTAATATGCCAAAGATCAATTCCATAAGCAGGGTTTCACTCCCATCTAGGGAAATTGTCTGGGATTATATATAGATATCTTTGTTGCTATATTCAACTGAGTGATTTGTTTGTGTTCTCATCCTCCATTGTTGGAGAACAAATGCACTCAAGAATGTGATATAACATTTTAAACTGGAAAAATCATTAAAAAAATATTCTGCCTGCACAGAGGCTTCTGGACTTGCTGAGTTCACACAGCACTTGGTTTGAGATTTCCAGCGCCTGTAGTATTTTACCATTAATTATTACTTGGCACAGAGATAGGCAGAGTAGAGGTGAAAATGTGGCTGATGAAGTGGGCTAGAAGGGTCAAGGAATATGGGGCATAGTCAGGAACAGATTACTATATTTGGATGATCAGCCACGGTCATATTACAATAAATGGAATTGGCTCAAAAGCGCTCAATGGCTTACTCCTATTCTTATTTTCTGCTAGTATCCTGTGAAAGAGAAATGTAGAAAATAGCAGGAGTTAGAAGTAGGAATATAAGGAGAAAGTCAAACTGAACTGGGTTGAACAAGAACCCAGCAGGAAAGCTAAATAGTATACACCACAGAACTTAAAAATGAGATGGGAATGACAAAGTGGATTGTTAAAGGTACTACCCTGGAAATCTTAACAAATGGAGATGGAAAGAAGAAATGAGCAGAAGGACATATAGGGTATGTGGCCAGATAAACATTCATTCTAGAAAGTAGATGTTAAATGAATTAAAGATGTGAATTCCACTTGGAGGGCATGACATGATGCAAACGGGGGGGGGGGGGGGGGGGGAAGGGTTTTGTCGCATGGAGGAGTAGGCTTGGTTCTAAAGAATGGAATCACTTCACTAATGAAAGGTGTAAAAAGAGACGAGGAGGCGATTACTTTATTGGTTGAACTAAAGAATAGAAATGATCGGCGATTTCAGTGATTTTTCATTTTTAGGCAAGAGAAAAGGCATACAGTGCCCTCCATAATGTTTGGGACAAAGACCCATCATTTATTTATTTGCAATAGAAAAAACTCACATGTGGTTAAAGTGCACATTGTCAGATTTTATTCAAGGGTATTTTTATACATTTTGTAGAAATTACAGCTGTGTTTATGCATAGTCCTCCCCCCCCCCCCCCCCCCCCCCCCCCCCCATGCAGATATAAGGGAGCTCTCAGCAGCTAGTCTTTCCTCCAGTCTTTCCATCACCATTGGAAACTTTTATTGCTGTTTATCAACATGAGGACGAACGTTGTGTCAATGAAAGTCAAAGAAGCCATTATGAGACTGAGAAACAAGAATAAAACTGTTAGAGACATCAGCCAAACCTTAGGCTTACCAAATTCAACTGTTTGGAACATCATTAAGAAGAAAGAGAGCACTGGTGAGCTTACTAATCGCAAAGAGACTGGCAGGCCAAGGAAGACCTCCACAACTGATGACAGAAGAATTCCCTCTATAATAGAAACATAGAAATTAGGTGCAGGAGTAGGCCATTCGGCCCTTCGAGCCTGCACCGCCATTCAATATGATCATGGCTGATCATCCAACTCAGTATCCCGTACCTGCCTTCTTTCCATACCCCCTGATCCCCTTAGCCACAAGGGCCACATCTAACTCCCTCTTAAATATAGCCAATGAACTGGCCTCAACTACCCTCTGTGGCAGAGAGTTCCAGAGATTCACCACTCTCTGTGTGAAAAAAGTTCTTCTCATCTCGGTTTTAAAGGATTTCCCCCTTATCCTTAAGCTGTGACCCCTTGCCCTGGACTTCCCTAACATCGGGAACAATCTTCCTGCATCTAGCCTGTCCAACCCCTTAAGAATTTTGTAAGTTTCTATAAGATCCCCTCTCAATCTCCTAAATTCTAGAGAGTATAAACCAAGTCTATCCAGTCTTTCTTCATAAGACAGTCCTGACATCCCAGGAATCAGTCTGGTGAACCGTCTCTGCACTCCCTCTATGGCAATAATGTCCTTCCTCAGATTTGGAGACCAAAACTGTACGCAATACTCCAGATGTGGTCTCACCAAGACCCTGTACAACTGCAGAAGAACCTCCCTGCTCCTATACTCAAATCCTTTTGCAATGAAAGCTAACATACCATTCGCTTTCTTTACTGCCTGCTGCACCTGCATGCCTACCTTCAATGACTGGTGTACCATGACACCCAGGTCTCGCTGCATCTCCCCCTTTCCCAATCGGCCACCATTTAGATAATAGTCTGCTTTCCCGTTTTTGCCACCAAAATGGATAACCTCACATTTATCCACACTATACTGCATCTGCCAAACATTTGCCCACTCACCCAGCCTATCCAAGTCACCTTGCAGTCTCCTAGCATCCTCCTCACAGCTAACACTGCCCCCCAGCTTAGTGTCATCCGCAAACGTGGAGATATTGCCTTCAATTCCCTCATCCAGATCATTAATATATATTGTAAATAGCTGGGGTCCCAGCACTGAGCCTTGCGGTACCCCACTAGTCACTGCCTGCCATTGTGAAAATGACCCGTTTACTCCTACTCTTTGCTTCCTGTTTGCCAGCCAGTTCTCTATCCACATCAATACTGAACCCCCAATGCCTTGTGCTTTAAGTTTGTATACTAATCTCTTATGTGGGACCTTGTCGAAAGCCTTCTGGAAGTCCAGATACACCACATCCACTGGTTTTCCCCTATCCACGCTACTAGTTACATCCTCGAAAAATTCTATAAGATTCATCAGACATGATTTACCTTTCGTAAATCCATGCTGACTTTGTCCAATGATTTCACCACTTTCCAAATGTGCTGCTATCCCATCTTTAATAACTGACTCTAGCAGTTTCCCCACTACCGATGTTAGACTAACTGGTCTGTAATTCCCCATTTTCTCTCTCCCTCCCTTCTTAAAAAGTGGGGTTACGTTTGCTACCCGCCAATCTTCAGGAACTACTCCAGAATCTAAAGAGTTTTGAAAGATTATTACTAATGCATCCACTATTTCTGGAGCTACTTCCTTAAGTACTCTGGGATGCAGCCTATCTGGCCCTGGGGATTTATCGGCCTTTAATCCATTCAATTTACCCAACACCACTTCCCGGCTAACCTGGATTTCACTCAATTCCTCCAACTCCTTTGACCCGTGGTCCCCTGCTATTTCCGGCAAATTATTTATGTCTTCCTTAGTGAAGACGGAACCAAAGTAGTTATTCAATTGGTCCGCCATATCCTTGTTCCCCATGATCAACTCACCTGTTTCTGACTGCAAGGGACCTACATTTGTTTTAACTAATCTCTTTTCACATATCTATAAAAACCTTTGCAGTCAGTTTTTATGTTCCCTGGCAGTTTTCTTTCATAATCTATTTTCCCTTTCCTAATTAAGCCCTTTGTCCTCCTCTGCTGGTCTTTGAATTTCTCCCAGTCCCGGTATGCTGCTTTTTCTGGCTAATTTGTACGCATCATCCTTCGCTTTGATACTATCCCTGATTTCCCTTGTTATCCACGGATGTACTACCTTCCCTGATTTATTCTTTTGCCAAACTGGTATGAACAATTTTTGTAGTTCATCCATGCAGTCTTTAAATGCCTTCCATTGCATATCCACCGTCAACCCTTTTAGAATTAATTGCCAGCCAATCTTGGCCAATTCACGTCTCATACCATCAAAGTTACCTTTCTTTAAGTTCAGAACCATTGTTTCTGAATTAACAATGTCACTCTCCATCCTAATGAAGAACTCAACCATATTATGGTCACTCTTGCCCAAGGGGGCACGTACAACAAGATTGCTAACTAACCCTTCCTCATTACTCAATACCCAGTCTAAAATAGCCTGCTCTCTCGTTGGTTCCTCTACATGTTGATTTAGATAACTATCCCGCATACATTCCAAGAAATCCTCTTCCTCAGCACCCCTGCCAATTTGATTCACCCAATCTATATGTAGATTGAAGTCACCCATTATAACTGTTTTGCCTTTGTCGCACGCATTTCTAATTTCCTGTTTGATACCATCTCCAACTTCACTACTACTGTTAGGTGGCCTGTACACAACACCCACCAGCGTTTTCTGCCCCTTAGTGTTTCGCAGCTCTACCCATACCGATTCCACATCCTCCAAACTAATGTCCTTCCTTTCCATTGCATTAATCTCCTCTCTAATCAGTAATGCTACCCCACCTCTTTTTCCTTTCTGTCTATCCCTCCTGAATATTGAATATCCCTGGATGTTCAGCTCCCAGCCTTGGTCACCCTGGAGCCATGTCTCCGTAATCCCAACTATATCATAGTCATTAATAGCTATCTGCACATTCAACTCATCCACCTTATTACGAATGCTCCTTGCATTGAGACACAAAGCCTTCAGGCTTGTTTTTACAACACTCTTACCCCTTATACAATTATGTTGAAAAGTGGCCCTTTTTGATTTTTGCCCTGGTTTTGTCTGCCTGCCACTTTTACTTTTCACCTTGCTACCTATTTCTTCTACCCTCGGTCTCTACGCTCACACATTTAAGAAACCCTTTCCCTTTAACTCCATCCTCCACTATCCCATTCAACACCCCACCCCCCTTATTCAGTTTAAAGCCACCCGTGTAGCAGTGGCAAACCTGCCTGCCAGAATGCTGGTCCCACACCTGTTAAGATGCAATCCGTCCCTTTTGTACAGTTCCCCCTTACCCCAAAACAGATCCCAGTGATCTAAGAATCTAAATCCCTGCCCCGTGCACCAGTTCCTCAGCCACACGTTCAGGTCCCGTATCTCCCTGTTCCTGCTCTCGCTAGCACGGGGAACTGGAAGCAAACCGGAGATAACAACCCTGGAGGTCCTGCTTTTCAACATTTTTCCGAGCTCTCTAAAGTCACGCTGCAGAATATTCATCCCCTTTTTTCCGACATCGTTTGTGCCGACATGCACTACCACTTCCGGATGTTCACCTTCGCCCTTGAGGATTTTCTGCACTCTGTCCGTGACATCCTGGATCCTGGCACCGGGAAGGCAGCACACCATCCTCGCATCCCGTCTGTTGCCGCAGAAACCCCTGTCCGTACCTCTCACGATGGAGTCTCCCACTACAATGGCCTTGCCTGCCTTAGGCCTTTTTGGTTTTGGCTCAACAGCCCTATTCGCATCGCAAGCCAGTCCGCCGCTCACGTCTTCTGTCCCAACAGCTTCTAAGCGGATGAACCTGTTTACAAGAGGTACACCACCCGGGGACGTTGGCATTCCATGCTTCCCTCCCTTTCTCACTGTCTCCCACCTTCTCTCTTCCAGTACCTTAGGTGTAACAATCGTACTGTAGGACTTGTCGAGGAACGACTCCATTTCTCGTACGAACCGGAGGTCATCCACTTGCTTCTCCAGTTCCCCAACAAGGCCCTTCAGGAGCTCTACCTGGATGCAATAAAGAAAAATCCTCAAACACCTGTCCGACAGATCAGAAACAGTCTTCAGATGTGGATTTATCAATGACAACAGTCCGCAGAAGACTTCATGAACAGAAATACAGAGGCTACACTGCAAGATGCAAACCACTGGTTAGTCGGAATAATAGGATGGCCAGGTTAAAGTTTGCCAAGAAGTACTTAAAAGAGCAACCACAGTTCTGGAAAACGTCTCGTGGACAGATGAGATGAAGATTAACATATCAGAGTGATGGCAAGAGCAAAGTATGGAGGAGGGAAGAAACTGCCCAAGATCCAAAGCATACCACCTCATCTATGAAACACAGTGGTGGGGTTGTTATGGCCTGGGCATGTATGGCTGCTGAAGGTACTGGCTCATTTATCTTCGTTGATGATACAACTGCTGATGGTAGAAGCATAATGTATTCTGAAGTGTATAGACACCCTATCTGCTCAAGTTCAAACAAATGCCTCAAAACTCATTAGCTGGTGGTTCATTCTACAGCAAGACAATGATCCCAAACATATTGCTAAAGGAACAAATTAGTTTTTCTAAGCAAAACAATGGTCAATTCTTGAGTGTGCAAATCAATCACCCGATCTGAACCCAATTGAGCATAATTCAAATTTCACTGTAGCTTAATTGGTTAAGTGACAATAAACGCAAACTTGAACTTGAACTTTTATATGCTGAAGAGAAAACTGTAGGGGACTAGCCCCCAAATCAAGCATAAGCTAAAGATAGCTGCAATACAGGTCTGGCAGTGCGTCACCAGAGAAGACGCCCAGCAACTGGTGATGTCCATGAATCGCAGACTTTGCAGTCATTGCATGTAAAGGATATGCAACATAATACTAAACATGACTACTTTTCATTTACATTACATTGCTACGTCCCAAACATTACGGTGCCCTGAAACAGGACTATGTATAAACACTGCTGTAATTTCTACACAGTGAAACCAAAATGTATAAAAATATCCTTTATTAAAATCTGACAATGTGTACCTTAACCACATGTGATTTTTTTTTTCTATTACAAATCTCAAATTGCGGAGTACGGAGGCAAATAAATAAATGATGGGTCTATGTTCCAAACATTATGGAGGGCACTGTATTTTCTAAGTGATCGTCAAATTATCAAATCTAATACAGTGTTTCAAATGGAGAAACTTGAAATGGCTACTAAGCTTCTAACTCGGGATAACACAGTGACAGGGATAACACAGTGACATGACACTAAGACGGCCCATGGGAAACTGTATCCATCTGTTAATGGGTAAAGTTCTGGTAGATCAGCAGGAGGTGTTTATAAATAATGTGATGCAGAGCTAGTTTATACCCCTCGGGGCCAATAGCTCTACTTGCCAAAAGAATCATTTATGGATGATCAAAGAAATAAGGAACAACATAAAACCTAAGAGAAAAAGCATGCATAAAAGTAAATACCAACTTCAATCCTGATGAATTGCAGAACCAACTAAAGTTAACAAGCAGTAACAGCAACATAAAGAGAGAATTAAAATAACTTAAATGAGATATGTAAATCAACACATTGGAAAAGAGCTGGTAGTCAGATGTCCTACAAGTCCATGGAAATTGATAATGATATTATAAGTAGAAAAATAAAAATGGTGAAGAATGGAGTGGAGAATGTGCCCAGATTCACTTGACAAGCATGTCTTCCTGCTCTGCATTTCATAATAGTAAGATTAAATGAGAACTTACCAGTTCGAAGTTTGATCTGTATTTTATGAGGAGTTACGATGAGGGATTACGTGAAGAACCCGCTCAGTGCGCAGGCGCGGCATACTTCCAAGCAGCGGTGTGGAATCACAGATAGACACAGTTATTTGAAGTAAACATAGTAAAGATCAAGGAGACATCAGTTTACTAGTTTGATCTATATAATGAGGGTGGGAGCGGAGGGCACGTAATCCCTCATCGTAACTCCTCATAAAATACAGATCAAACTTCGAACTGGTAAGTTCTCGTTTAATCTTACTATTTTACTTCCGAGTCACGTGAGTGATTCCGTGAAGACTTCAAAGGTCTGTGATTTCAAACCGTGTAACAGTTTTATTTCACTCACTGCCGAAGTTCTTGAGGGAGGAAGTGTTATCGTAATCAACCGATGGATCTGTTTTTTCAAGAAACAGAAAGGTATTTATTAACAATAACAAAAATAAATAGCTCCCCCGAGCTTATATTAAATATTTGCAGTTTGTAATATTCTGTCTGCAAATAAGTCAGGCTTTATCAACGGTTTATTATTAAAAACATTCTGAATATCGTTTCCCTCGACCATCCTGCCGTATTGAGAATGTGGTCAACCGGGACGTCCATTCGTTCAGCCGCTGATGTCGATGCTGCCCTAGTGGAATGGGATTTAAATGTATTAGTGTCTATTCCGGCAGCTTTCAGTACCTGTTTGAGCCACCGTAAAATGGTTTGGCTCGTTACCCCGCCATGAGGTTTCTTGTGGCTGACCCATAAGGCTTTTTCTCTCCCTCTGAGATTGTGGGTTGTGTCTATATATTGTTGTAGATGGGTCACCACACACAACCTTGGCTCTGGTGGGTAGGCCCGGAATACCACCAGTGGATTGGGCGTTCCTGGCCTGCTTTGTTTCACCAGACCTAGAATGATGAACGTAATCTGGTCTGGGGCGACCTCCATGTTGTCCAGTCTTAATTTGTGCAGCGACTGGACCCTCTGAGCAGATGCGAGTGCCATTTAACATGAGCGTCTTTAATGTAGATATCTCGAGGCTGAGGGATCTAGCTCGTGGCCATTCCCTGAGGTATGTCAATACCACACTGATATCCCAAACATGGGTATACCTGGGTTTAGGGGCTTAATATTAAAAATGCCCTTCATGAGTTTTACCACCAGAGGATGGGATCCCATGGCCTGCTGTCCTGCTGGTTTTAGGTAAGCAGACAGGCCGCTTTGTGCTGTATTGATGGCACTGTAACTGATCCCTTCGTCATGGTGTAGATGGGCCAGGAACTCCAGCACGTCGGTGGTTGTGGCAGTTGCATATGTTGTCCCTGTTTCCTGGCAGTACTTCTCCCATTTTTGATACAGGTTAAATACTGCCTCCTGGTGGATGTTCGCAGGGATGCCGACATGGTGGTGATAGTTCATTCGGATAATCCCAGTCCCTGGTAAGGTCTATTCAAAACCTACAACCCAGGAGTTTGATGTTTTCATGGCATGGGTGGCTTATGCCTGATACTGGGTGAGTCAACAACCGTGGTCCACTAGGGAAATCCATAGGTGACTCGACCACCATGTCGTGAAGAACTGGGAACCATGGCTGTGTAGGCCAGTCGGGCACCATCAATATCCCAGAAGCAGAGTCCATCTGTATTGCGAAGTACCCGACTGATGAGGCAGAAGGGAGGGAAAGCAAAAAGCAGAAATTCCCCCCAATCCAGCGTGTAGGCATCTACCGCTGCTGCCTCTGGTCTGGTTCCCAAGTCACATACATAGGTAACTGGTGATTCCGTCTTGATGCAAACAAATCGATATCTGGCGTTCCATATTGCTTAATAACTTTAGCAAATATTTTGGGTTTAACATCCATTCGATGTTATCATTAAATTTTTCCGTGACCTGGTGTCTGCCACTGTATTTAGCTTACCTAGTAGATAGGCAGCCGATAGTAAAATATGTCTTTCGACACACCATTGCCAGATCTGATTGACCAATTTGTCGCACGATAATGATTTTATGCTCCCCATATGGTTAATATAAGCCACCACCGTAGTATTATCAATCCGTAACCGCACATGCAAGTGCTGCATTTTAGATGCATATGCTTTTAAAATCATAATAGGCGCTCAACATTTCTAAATTGATGCCCAGTGTGTGTGGTAATGATGACTCTGGTTTAGTCCATCTGGCACCTGTGCTGGATATGGAGTTAGTTGCCCCCCCCCCCAGGCTTGAGCACTGGCATCTGATTAATAACTAAAGTAGGTTTAGTGATGATGATAGGGCTGAAACTGTGCCACACATTCTCTGCCCCCCCCTCCCCCCACTGTAGCTCTGATATAGCTCCAGTGGGTAATTTCATGATTCGATCATAGTGACCCGAATATCATTTTAGTGCATGTACCTTTGTACTTTGTAGATTTTGATAGTGCAAAGGTCTGATTTGTCCATGGTAGTAGATGGCTTCAACCTAGATTTATCTGGAGTAGGACGAACCCCAGCGTTTCAAGGAGCTGTTTTGTAGCTAATACTGCTGCCACAGCCAATTTCTTCGTTTCACTACTATAATCGCCCCCTGTTAGTAGAGCACCCTTGTTCTCTATATGCTGGCAGGAACCAGACCCACCTACCTCCATGGTTATGGGTATTCTTCTGTTTCCTCCCGGTCCAACGAGTCTTACACGTCGTATGACGTGGTGGGGGTGGCGCATTTTCCCTGGGGCCTGCTCTGGGCCCTGGCCTGAAAGGCTTACAGGATTGGCATGCAGGCCTCGAGCTTTCACCAGTACCATAAGGTATACCCAGCTGGTGGATGCATTACAAGATACAAGATACAAGATACATTTAATTGTCATTTGGACCCCTTGAGGTCCAAACGAAATGCCGTTTCTGCAGCCATACATTACAAACACATAGACCCAAGACACAACATAATTTACATAAACATCCATCACATCGCTGTGATGGAAGGCCTAATAAACTTATCTCTCCACTGCACTCTCCCCCCCCGATGTCAGAGTCAAAGTCAAAGCCCCCGGCTGGCGATGGCGATTGTCCCACGGCCATTAAAGCCACGCCGGGTGGTGCGAGGTCGCACACCCTGGTCTTGCTGTTTAGATTTTGGCGAATTGTGCGGCTCGCAGAGTCCCGCGGCCATTCCAAGCCGCGCCAACGGTGATGTTAGGTATCTGCAATGATCCGCTCCAGGAGCTCTTTGACCCCGCAACTCGGGCGGGGTAAGTCGCCGTTGCGAGAGCCCTGAAAAGCGGTCTCCCTCCAGGGACCCTTTAGTGATGTGCCCGGGCTCCCGGTGCCGCCGTCCACAGACCTGCCGTTGGAGCCTCCGACTCTCTGTTGTAGCAATGTGCAGCAGCAGCAGCAGCAGCAGCAGCATACTAGTTAGCAGCCCCATGCTTCTTTAAACAAGTGTATTCCCCCACTGCTCCGGACTCGGCCAGCCCCGACGGCGACGGTGATCGTAGCACCAGAGTCCCCGGCTTCAGACCCTGTTGGAGGCCGCCATGGTTATGGGGCCCAACGACAACGGAAACCCCGGTCCAAAGGTCGGGTTCCACGTGCAGGGAGAGATTTAAAAAAAGTTTCCCCCCCCCTCCCACCCCACCCCCCCCCCCCCACACACTCTGGGCCCCCAGCCTGAAAGGCTTACAAAACGATTTAAACATGCAGGCCCCGAGCTTTCAAACGCGTACCATACTGGTATACCCAGCTGCTGGTGGATGCATTAGAGGTACTGCTGACTGGTTTACGTGTGGTGCTCATTCCAGACCCTGCCGCCTTACCCCGATATTTTTGACACGTCGTCCAGTTTTTTGAAAAACTTTGTTTGAAGAAGGGTTTCGGCCCGAAACGTTGCCTATTTCCTTCGCTCCATAGATGCTGCTGCACCCGCTGAGTTTCTCCAGCTTTTTTGTGTACCTTTTTTAAAAACTTGGCTTGATCACGGATCCTGCTGTCTGGCTAAGTTGTTGTGTCGGCGTTCTCACAGTCTTGTGAATTTTGGTTGAAGGCAGGTTTTATAACTTCCTGAGAAGTTGCGGGGCACTGCGAACAGTAGGGTCAGGTGTTTTGCCATACTACCCTGACCTCTGGAAGAGCATGTGAATGATAGCCGACATCAGGCATATCAAATTCATTTTTAAATATTGGGTTTTTTGAGAGCGATGCTCAATGTATCCCCCAATAATGGTGGGCACTTTGAGTAAATGCAATTTAGGGGAGGCGTGATGAAATCCAACACCTCATGACTACCTGTCTTGGAGAGGTTCTTTGAAAAGAACAGGTAGTAAGCTGGTCCGTCAGTCGAGACTGAAATTTATCTCGCTAGTGGTGAAGCCACATAGCGCCCACACCCAGCAGCTGTTCCTGATCCTGTACCTCAAGCATACTCCCGATGTTGTTCAGCCAGTGACCCCTCTTCTTGACCAGCCCAACTCTGGTCCCATCAATCCCTCGACAAGGGAGATGGCCAGTGCAATAGCACTGGAGTGGGAGTGTTAGCTCCCTTGGCAGTTTTTCTGGAGTTTTTAGCTCCATGACCTCCTCTGGCTTGGGGAAACAGACATTCTTGTTTTTAGTTTGAAGTGCTGATCCCATCTTCCGTGTCTGTCTCCAGCCTGAGGTTTGGTCCTGACCTTGTGTGAGGCTGTCTGCCGTTTTCGGGCGGCATTTCAGCGGTTCTCGGGCGGCGAGTCTCCTTGTCGGGAGTCTGCAGGGGTGCCGGCCGGTTTTTGAATTTCCCTCCAGTCCGCTGCTGTTAGTCAAACAGCTGTTTAGCGGACCGGGCATCAGCGCAGCACCCGTGTCTGTGGACCGCAGCGTGTGCGGTCCCGTTGCCGCCTCTCCCCCCCTCCACTGTCGGCTCCTTCGCTGGAGTCGAACGGGGGCCGCTTCCCTCTGCTGCTTTGCTCCCCCTGGAGCAAAAAACACAAGGTAAAGACCGATGAAGGTAAGTACTTACCTAACGTTCCTTTCTTTCAGGCTAGTAGCGGGAGCGCCCGACTCCCGCTTGGCCGCTGTTGCACTGCTGGCGTTAATGCCGCGCCTGCGCACTGAGCGGGTTCTTCACGGAATCACTCACGTGACTCCGAAGTAAAATTCGTACATTATATTGTCTGTATTATGTTGTCTATATTCTCATTCTCAAACTGCACCAATTCATTGCTTTTCACCGTCCCATTATATACACCCTTTTCCCACTCTCTACCCCTTTAGCTTAACAAGCTTCTTTTTCTCCTTTGCTGTTCTGACTGAGGGTCTTCGGCCTGACACATTAATCGTCAGTCCACAGATGTAGCTTTTGCACTTTCTGTCTTTGTGTTAGAGTTCTGCAGCTGCGTTTTTTTTAATATGAGTCTGAAATTGTGGTGATTTGTAGAGATGGAAAAGAATACAACAATTTTTTGAGTAGTGACTCTTCTTGCTAAATTAATGCAAAGAATCCTTGTTGTTTTGGTTTTCAAGGTTTTCAAGTGCAAGGGTTGTGATTCGGAGATTTGCATATCATGTCCAGAGGAGTATTAATTCTTGTACAATCCATTCCTGTGTGTGCGTGCGTGTGTGGTGGTTTATCTGAATGACATTGAAGGCAAAGTGAAATGGGAGTGAATTGTTCATATAAGCTCTTTTGTGCTTCAGGAGAATCAACGAGAAGTCGGTCTGGTGCTGTGGCTGGCTGCCGTGCACTCCCCTGCGCATTGCTGCCACTGCGGGCCACGCTGACTGCGCAGACTACTTGCTCAAGCAAGGAGCTGAGGTGGACTTGGTTGATGTCAAGGGACAGACTGCGCTGTACGTGGCTGTTCTGAATGGCCATGTGGAATGTACCCGCATCCTCGTAAAGGCAGGTGCTGACCCGAATGGAAGTTGCCACCACCGCAGCAAGCCTGTGTATCATGCCTCCCGTGTGGGCAGAGCGGACATCCTCAAAGAACTAATCAAGTAAGTTTGATGGGGTGGGGTTAAGACCTATTCACTATCCACTAAAGGACCTATCCCTGAGGCAAATCCTAAAATTTAAGATACAGATTTGTCCATTTTAAAAACAAAACTAAGCAAAAGATTACATTCCTTGAGGGATAGAATTGGTAAACTAGGAATGCCAAACTTGTATCAAACTTGGTAGAGGGATACAGTATGGAAAATGGCTCTTCAGCCCACTGAGTCTGTGCTGACTAATCACCCATTTACACTAATCCTATATTAATCCCATATTCTCATCTCTCCCAGATTATATTGCTCACTTACACAATGAGGGTGATTTACAGCAGTCAATTAGCTGCACATCTTTGGAATGTTGGATACCGTCACAGAGAATGTGCAAACTCCATCCAAGGCAGGACTGAGCCTGAGTCTTTAGAGCTATGAGGTATCAGCTCTATCAGATGAGCCACTGCGCCGTTATCTGGTTGACATATAAAGATAAAAGATGGACAATGGAGAGAGCACAGAGAAGATCTATAATAGTGAAACTAGAAATGGGAAGATGCACATATCTGCAACGAATGAACTGATTGTGTCTATTTTATGTTGAGAAAGTAATGTTGAATGTCAGGTAGTAGACCGAGGTTATTCTACTACCTGATATATTCATGTATGGTATAACCATATAACATATAACCATATAACAATTACAGCACGGAAACAGGCCATCTCGGCCCTACAAGTCCGTGCCGAACAATTTTTTTTTCTTTTTTTTTCCCCTTAGTCCCACCTGCCTGCACTCATACCATAACCCTCCATTCCCTTCTCATCCATATGCCTATCCAATTTATTTTTAAATGATACCAATGAACCTGCCTCCACCACTTCCACTTCCACTTCCACTTCCACTTCCAGGTATGATTTGCCTGGGTAGCAAATCTTGGTACAAGTGACAATAAAATACCAATACCATTTCCCACGACGGATGCTACCTGACCTGAGGCTCTCCATCATTTGTTGCTTTGAAAGAGTTAACAAATTAGTTCCAACTCTTGTTCTTTCTCCCTCGTCCTACAGTTTTATATCCCCATCAAGAATACATTCAGTTGTCATTTGCTGGTACTTTTTTAATCTGTTCCAGCTGGTTCTTTGACATAGTAGATTCCAGATCATTGAGGCTCTCCATTGAAGAACAGCCCAACGCCTGCCATTATTTCACTAACGTTTAACATTTATGTGTTGCTAGACTTTTTTCCAGCAGAAATAATTTCCCCACATTATTATACGATAATAAAATCTTAGACTTTGAACACATCTATTCAACATCCTCTTAACCTTACATTGCTGGTATTGGTCTTGCTTTTAGTTTATCTTTGGCACTTGTAGCGAGATACAGTGGAAAAACTTTATATGCTGTTCAGTCAAATCATACTATACAATCAAGCCATACACAAGTCTGAAGAAGGGTCTCGACCCGAAACTTCACCCAGTCCTTCTCTCCAGAGATGCTGCCTGAGTTACCCAGCATTTTGTGTCTACCTATAAGTACACCAAGTTGTGCAAAGAGCAAAAAATAAGCAGAGTGCAAAATCTAGTGAAACAGCGTTACAGTTACAGAGAAAGTGCTGTAAAATGACCAAATAACTATCCCCACAAGATATAGAATAGCAATGTTACAAAATTTTGAGATTTTAAAAATCAAGTCTGCAATTTATCCCATCAGATAAAGCACAAAAATAAGTTTAATTTGACACCTAATTCACTTTCATATCTTAAGTATTAAAAAAGGTATGGCCATTTTCATACTCGGAAATTAGCATCTTGTTCCCTATTGATTTTCCATTGACTTAGCACAAAAGCTGTGATCGAGGACAGTGAAATGGCCATAACTTTATTAAAAATTAAGAGAACTGAAAGAAATTTTCAGTTATTATAGATTGAAGCATTCTGAAACAAATATTAAACAATCTTACTTGGATGACCTGAAATTAAAGCATATAATTAGTTAGTTACCCACTTGTAGCTATTCACAAACTTCAATTACTAGATCTAAACATCTATCCATTTCTTAAGAAAAGATTAACATTTTTAAATAGCCTGTCCAAATAACATTCACACAAGAATTCACAATAAAACATGATTTATAGGCCAAATGGAAGGGATTTAGTGTTCAATTGCTGTAAATTAATGGCCATTTAAATCAGCTTGTAAGTGGGATCGTGTGGAACGCGCTGGTTTGGAATGTTCCCATTGCGGTGAATTTGTACCCCATATGCCCAGAAAAATACTGCAAGATTGAATGGGCCCCCAAATTAGCTACTCGCAACATAACATTTTGTATAAAGGGATCTTAAGAAGCGCTTTTTAATGTAAAAATAAACAGCCTACCTTGCGTTGTCCCCTACATGAGATCCGTCCCGTTGGCGGCGGTCGCGGGTTTAGAGGATGATTTTTAACTTACTATAACAATTAAATAAACCAATTTAGTTTAAAAATACCTGCAGCGAACTAATGTCGCAGCGATTTTTCATCAGCAACTAGGCAGGCTGAACAGCCTCGATTTGAATACCCTAGAGAAAATCGCGTTTTAAACCCGCCCCCCTCTCAAAGGTGCCAAAATCGCGCACACGGGCAGCGACAGAACTGCAGCACCGCTGAAGGTAGGTTTTGCAACATACCTATATAGAAGCATCGTGCAACAATACTTTGTGAGAAGCAGTGAGTTGATTTTTCTATGGAAGTCACTGACAGTCTTGTAACCCTGTTTATTCTCTTCTTTCAGATATGGTGCTAATGTTGATGTTGATCATCATTTAGCCAGTCGACTCTCAGCACCTGCTGCTCGAAGATTTACATCACTAGGAGTGTGCCCACTCTATATCAGTTCTGCCTATCATCATCTCCAGTGTTTCAAGTTGTTACTGAAAGCCGGAGCTAACCCCAATTATAACTACTGGGGACAGGTGGATGTTAAGGCCTTTCCCAGGGCTTCGCCCATCTGCATTCTGGATGCGGTCCTGCGGCATGGATGTGATGTACAATTTGTAAAACTTTTGATCGACTTTGGTGCTAACCTCAACCTGGTTAACTGGGAGGGCTTGGATGCTGAAACAATGGGCCGCATGAAGGTGAAGGAGGAGGCCTTGCAGTTCTTCAGAACAGCAAAAGGTAACATGAATTACATCTTGGTTGTAATTCCTGATTTGGCAGCGTTTCTGATTTATTATTATTAACGTAATTGTAGATTAGGACACCTTGGAATACCAAAGGCATGTTGGCCTTCATTGCGAGAGGATTTGAGTTTCAGAACATGGAGGACCTACTGCAGTTGTACAGGGCCCTGGTGATACCGCACCTGGAGTATTGTGTGCAATTTTGGTCTCCTAATTTGAGGAAGGACATTATTGCTATTGAGGGAGTGCAGCACAGGTTCACCAGGTTAATTCCCGGGAAAGCGGGACTGACATATGATGAAAGAATGGGTCAACTGGGCTTGTATTCACTGGAATATAGGATGAGAGGGGATCTTATAGAAACATATACAATTCCTAAAGGATTGGACAGGCTAGATGCAGGAAAAATGTTCCTGATGTTGGGGGAGTCCAGAACCAGAGGTCACAGTTTAAGAATAAGAAAGTTGTGAATCTGTGGAATCCTCTGCCACAGAAGATGGTGGAGGCCAATTTACCTGATGTTTTCAAGAGAGAGTTAGATTAAGCTCTTGGGGCTAAAGGAATCAAAGGATTTGAGGAAAAAGCAGGAACGGGGTACTGATTTTAGATGATCAGCCATGATCATATTGAATGGCAGTGCTGGCTCGAAGGTCGGAATGGCCTACTACTGCACCTATTTTTCTTTGTGTCTATGCTTCTATGCAGATACAAAGTCTGATGTGAATGAAAGCTTATTGTCATACGTATTACATTATTCCTGTTTTTTCCCAAATTAACAGTTCTACACTGATTTAAATATCTGGTGTATTTGAGCGTAGCTTATTATATTACTAGAATAATAGTGCTGCAATTTTTCTTCCAAGTAAGATAGATGTTGAAATAAATTGGGTAATTCTTATTTCCTATTCGAATCCTGAAAGGGCCTGTGGATTGATCCAATTCCATCCCCTCAAGAGCCAACCTAGGCGGATGTGCAGTGCTGAGAGAGTGCTGCACTGTTGAAGTTGATTCCTTGGAGTCAAGATTCTGTCTGGTCTCTTGGATGTAAAATATACCACCTTATAATTTGAAGAATGCTGTCTTTTTGGCCAACATATATCCTTCAACCAGTATCCTGGAAAGAGCAGATAATCTGGCCATTAATCACATTGGTGTTTGAGGGATTGTGCTGTGCACAGAATTGTCATTTTTTTCTGACATTATACCAATGATGAAGTTCTTTATTGGCTGTAAAGTGTTTTGAGAATCTTGCAAAACCAAAAGCTCAATTTAAATGTAAGTTCAGTCTCTCTAAACAGATGTGAATTCAACTATTTCTAATTCCCCCCGTGACAGTCCAGCTGAATGAAATCCATACACAGGGCACAGCATCCAAGATTGATACTGCCTTGAAAGCAGGTTGTGCAGATGCATAATTTTGGGTCTTCCAGATGAAACCACCTCTCTGAGAATGCATCTTCTACAGCTGGCTCTGTTGTTTCAAAGTGCCAGCATTGACATCCTCCCTTTTCTCTGGATTTTAATGTGCCATTGATTTCCCACCGTGGAGGCTCAAATGCTGATTAACACCATCAATTAATAATTTGATGTGGTATTACACTTCATCAATCTCGATTGATAATCTCTTTAAGTGATGTGCTATCTGCCTGGAGTTCTCATCCGTCATCAAATGTGTGGTTTCACTCTGGGGCACAATGTAGATCTCCCATTCTCTTCAGAGGAGCTGCTTGAATAACTAGAGTCGAGAGGTTCAAGTAGAACAAAATTACCAGTGCAGCAGTTAGACTACATTAAAACTAAAGCAGCTAGAAATACTCAACCAGCAAGGCAACATTTATGGAAAGAAACATATTTAATATGTCAGGATAGTGACCCCTCAAGTTGTATGTAAACACAAACTGATGATTGCTAAAGTTAAAAGAAAAATTGAAAATGTAAATGGGGGGGAGAGGGAACAAAGAAATGAGGAAAATGACACCTCCCAGCAAAAAATGAGGTGCTGCATTAATAGTGTGGTTAGTGGAGGGAATTAATTTGTAAAGATATAGACTGTTACAGTGGATAAAATAATGAGAGCTGATTTGTTTCTAGTTATGGAATTATGTTTTTTTTTTAACATTGGTCCCTTCCCTTTTGGCAATCTGTTTGTGGCTTCAGACTGATGAGCTCCAGCCTTGCACAGGTTTCCTGCAGTCACTATGGTCACCTTACACACAAGATACTTGATCTAACAACCCTGCACACAGGATGTTTGATTTCCAAGTCCAGCTGTTCCAATTAATTGACCCACAGGGACAGAAAGATGGGATCCAGTGATTATAAAATGTGTTAAATTGTTTCTCTAAGAAGTTTCATCACACGCCCACTCTGAAAACAATTGCATCAGAGGTGGATCTCATATCTGTCTTGGTCTCAGTCAAACATTTACGTAAAATAAATGGAGACAGTGCAGATGCTGGAATCCGGAGCAAGAAATTGCTGGAAGAACCAAGTGAGTTTAGTAGCATCTTGGTTGGATGGGGAAGGAATTATCAACTTGTGGGTCAAGATCCTGCATTAGGTCTTGAGTGGAGCGGGTAGATAACAGCTATAAAGAGGAGGGGGGAGGGTGAAACGAGGGCCAGCCAGCAATAGGTGGACTGAGGAGGGTGAAAGATGATGGGAGAGATAGGATGTCGGGCGACAGATGCAACTGGTGATAGGTACAATACAATACAATACAATTTATTTGTCATTTGAACCCCATTGAGGTTCAAACGAAATGTTGTTTCTGCAGCCATACACACAAAAAAGAACCAAGACACGACACAATTTACACAAACATCCATCACAGCGCATCTCCTCCTCGCTGTGATGGAAGGCAAAGACTTATCTGTGGAAGCAGACTCGGGGAAATAAAATCAGACATAAAAGATGACAATAAAGTAGGTGGCACCATAGATAACAAAGATGATTATCAAAAATTACAGCAGGATCTTGATCATTTGGGCAAGTGGGCTGAGGAATGGTTAAAATACTTTAATGCAGATTAGTGCATGATGTTGGATTTTGGGAAGTCAAACCAGGGCAGGTCCTATACAGGGGCTATGGGGAGTGCTGTAGAGCAGAGGGATCCAGCAGGTAGTTCCTTGAATGAGGTGTCACAGAATGAGGTGTCATAGGGTGGTTTAGAAGGCTTTCAGTACATTGCCCTTCATCAATCAGGGTATTGAGTAGAAATGTTGGGATGTTATTAGCAATGTTACAAAATTTTGAGATTTAAAAAATCAAGTCTGCAATTTATCCCATCAGATAAAGCATAACAATAAGTTTAATTTGACACCTAATTCACTTTCATATCTCAAGTAATAAAAAAAGTTATGGCAATTTTCATACTCGGAAATTAGCATCTTGTTCCCTATTGATTTTCTATGGACATAACAAAAAAGCTGTGATCGAGGACAGTCAAAAGCCCATAACCTTCTTAAAAATTAAGAGAACTGAATGAAATTTTCAGTTATCATAGATTGAACCATTCTGAAACAAATATAAAATAATCTTACTTGGAGGACCTGAAATTAAAGCATATAATTAGTTAGTTACCCAATTGTAGCTAATTTCAAACTTCAATTACTAGATCTAAACATCTATCAATTTCTTAATAAATGATTAACATTTTTAAATAGCCTAAGTGTCCAAATAATATTCACAAATACTTCACAATAAAACATGATTTTTAAATCTAATTTACATCAATTTATAGGCCAAATGGAAGGAATTTAGTGTTCAATTGCTGTAAATTAAAGTCAATTTAAATTGGCTTTCTAGTGGGTTCCTGTGAATGCGCTGGTTTAGAACGTTCACATTGCGCTGGATTTGTGCCCTCAAATGCCCAGAAAAATACTGCGGGATATAAAGAGCCCAAAATGAACTATTCGCTATAGAAAACTTTATATACAGGGTTCTTAAGAAGCCCCTTTTAATGTAAAAATAAGGTACATACCTTTAATTGTTTGCTTTATAAAACCCTGGGGCTGCGAGAGGTTGCGGGTTGAGAGAGTGATTTTTAAACTACTAGAACTATTATACAAGGCCATAAAACTAATAATACCTTTTGCGACGGGGTCTTACAGCGATTTTTCGTTAATGATTTACTAGGCTGAACATTTTCGATTGCAACAGCCTAGTAAAAATCGCGTTTTAAACCCGCCCCCTCTAAACAGTGCCAAAATCGCGCACACGGGGCTGGGACAGATTCTCAGACACGATTCAGGTAGGTTTTGTAACATACCTAATGTTATGTTACAGTTGTATAATACGTTGGTGAAGATGCATTTGAAGTATTGCGTTCAGTTTTGGTCACCCTGCTATAGGACGTATGTTGTTCAGCTGGAAAGAGTGCATGGAAGATTTACGAGGATGGTGTCTGGAATTGAGGAACTGAGTTATAGGGAGAGGTTGGCAGGTTAGGACTATATTCCTTGGAGTGCTGGAGGATGAGAAACTATAGAGGTGTGTAAGACTATGAGGGGAATAAATTTGACGAATGCACAGAGTCTTTTAGTCAGAGTTAGGGAATCAGAGGCTTAACATTTGTTGGTTAAAATGTTCATTAAAAGGATATTATTTTCTGAACAGGTACTCCTAGGACATTGACCTCTTCCTGCCGCGTAGTCATTCGCAGAGCCCTGGGGAAGTTTCGTCTTGATCTGATCCAAACACTGCCTATACCAGACACGGTCAAAATCTTCCTGTTACATGAAGACACCTGAATGAGGATCACATCTTGCTGCTCTGCAGGATTTCTGTTGGATTGAAACTTCACTGTGCTAATCTGGGGCAGCACTATCACAGGAAATTCTGGTTTCTGCCTCACTAATACAATGTAATGTATCTTTGAGAGCGATGTTTTGCTTTCCTGTTCTTTATTCTCCATGTAATAGTTCAAAAGATTTGTCCTGTTATGATTCATGGAATTCTGCATTCATGGCATTTGTAAAAAGAACAAACAATTCACAAAGAAATGGCCATGTCCTCAATCAACAACAATGTCGGCATAAAACAAGCCTGGAATAATATCCAGTATCTCTTGGCGAATTTAAGGCATCAATCAATCTTCGTAACATTAGGTAGGTTAATCAAACTAGTCGCTGAAATCCTCATTGAATTCCTACCTTGTTGATAACAAAAAGGATATTTTGGAATTTTCCGTGAGTACATACCTGGTGGAATAAGCAGAGTGATTTCACTTGTGATAAGCAGAGGCATTAGCTGTAACGTTACCAATAGAAACATAGAGACATAGAAAATAGGTGCAGGAGTAGACCATTCAGCCCTTCGAGCCTGCACCGCCATTCAATATGATCATAGCTGATCATCCAACTCAGAATCCCATCCCGGCCTTCTCTCCATATCTTTTATCTGTTCTACATTGGGATGAATCCCAATTCATTTTACATGAACTTCCAAAAGATTGAAAATGGTGTAGGTATAATTAATTAAACTAATGGAACAAAGTACGGTTTCCTCTGAAATGTTTTACAAAAGCACTGTTAGAAGTGGGGCAACATATTGCTTACTCCCTGATGACTTTGGTTTGAGTTGAGCAACAGCAATTGGATAAAACTCTTGTTCTGTCAGGTCAAATACAGCAAGTTATCATCTTTTTTTAATTATTGTGTATTCACATGAAGTGACTATTATTGGTAAGGCTAGTATTTATCTGCTTGCATGGTTTGGGAGTTGAATGTAACCTTTGTTCCATCTTGAAGAAATCTGCAGTTTGTGTTGAGGTTTTGACAATTTTTCTTATAGCATGTTGGCCGACTTGGTTGTACTCACTAGACACAGTACATAATGAATGCCTCTTCCAAGTCATGGCATAGCTGGTCCACCAATTTAATTGTTCAGCTACTTATCACAAATGATGCAGAAATTAGGAAGCAGTGTTTGTTTTTGTTAGGTATGCACATGGCAATGAGATGCTTTGGGTATTAGGTGCCACAGTAGATTTATCCATATAGATGTAATGATGGACACATAGTTATGATGATTTGTCGATATGCTCTTGCTAAAAGTACTGAGCATCGCTATCTACCTTGAGTTATTGTCACACATTAGTTCTTTTTTAGCTTAACCTGTGATTTATACCTCTTAATGCTCTCTGGTTTATTCATTTACCACTGTAGTAATTCCTCGATTTACAAAGGGTTCTGGAAAATGTTTCATTAAATTAATAAGAAAAACCTTTTGGATTTACAAAATTTAGCTTGAAGATACACATTTGGGTTGTGTTACAGAACTTGCAATTAAAAGAATCTACAATGATTGGAAATAAAATATAATTTAACGTGTAAGATAATGACAAATAATGTCCCTTTTTAGGTTGAAGAAGTGGTGGCTCTGATTGTTGGAATGGTGGAAGGGAGGTGAGAAGTTGAGGTGTTACTGGTGTTCATTTGCTGTTGCTGGTGAATCTGGGTTCAGTAGACATTGTGACATTGATGCAAGGATTATTTTGCGTGACTTTTCCTGGCTGGTTGAAGAACAAGGCTTTAAGGAGTTTTCAGTAAAAATCTGGTTGGCTATCCTTTCTCACCAGATAAAGTTCCTTACGGCAAATGGTGGGGGTAGTTTGTGTTGCTTGGCTTTTGTTCCTCTTGAGATCCCTGTTGCTTGAGCGCTAATATCTTATTTTTAGCTCTGCAGCATAAGATTCCATCGTTTGCCATGTCACATTGATTTACTTCAAATTGATTGCCAACTTGACAATATTTTCTCTGAGATTTTTCAGGTTTGTTAACCATTACTGTTGCCTAGGTTATATTATCCCAAGAGATACTGTTGTAGTCTTTGGCTATCTTGATATTGTACCTCGTCCCAAATTTCCAGAATGGTTTGTTTGCCTTTGCAGTTCAACTCCAAAATGGCATACCTCATTACAGGCTACAGTTAACAAGCCTAGAAGGTAATAGTAACCACCTTTTGTAACAGCAGAGTGGTGTTAGGGATACTGTAACTATCTGGATGTTACCAGCCATTTCCTGCTTATGCATTGGCAACAATGAACAAGGCTTTGTTGTCCAGTTTATTCCCCACACAACAGGATTCAGTGAAGTGAGAGAGAAATGAAGTAATGTAATCTTGGAATAACAAGGTTTGTCTTTTTTTTGTTGCATTGCTACATCACTAGAAGATTAGTTGCTGAATATTCCTCTAGAGCCCTCAGATTTTCTGCGTGATAGACTAAGGGAGACTAAAGTTCACAGTTGCCCTCAAGGAGACTGTAAGTCCAATGAGAAATGTCAGTGATCTTTCACTGTCATAAAATCTGGAACATTTTTCTCGTGCCTTAAATGAACAGATGTGAGGACATTCTCTTCCGAAGGAGCCCTTTCTCATCCACATTAAATACTTGTTTAGGAGAGAGGACAGCATCTTCAATAATTAATGTTGGCTCCTTGGAATGATTTTCTACAAGCAGACGTTTAATTATGTATTCATTTCTTACATCATTACATGTCTTTCCTTCATAACAGGCAATGCGCTTTCTGGATACAAAGTGGTATTTTGTCCAGGTTTTAAGGATTTTGATTGAATGACCAATAAACATTCATCCTTTTTTCACTTCTATAACTTGGATTCGGCATGGTATTAATGCAAATGTGTTGCTTAGAACAACTGCTGGATGTTTTGATGCCATCTTGAAGGTTGCACAAAATAAATTTCATTAAATCATTGCAATATTTTTAGAGTGCATTACGGGCAAAGACTTTTGTATTATTTTCAACAGCAAACAGTAATTCCATAAATTAAAGACCCATAACCCCCAAAGAGCAAATTATGTTATGGTGAAAATTTGTAAATTGAGTAATTGGTATACATCACAAGCACACTATCAACTAAATTTCATATTATCACAACGCCATTACTGCCATAATGTACTTTTTTTTCAGTATAAGGGTGTCAAACACCTCTTGTTCTTTTATGAACTATTTTTAACTTTCATTGTGTCATCATGTTATCTTAATGTGGGCTCTGTACAAGTCAATCTATATTAGAAATCTTTTTTTAAACTCTCCATAGTTTTTATGCTGTTTGACCCTGGGCATCTTCCTTATATGAGCTAAGATCTCGTTGCTCAATTATTCTCTTCGCATATTTAATATTGAATCAGCTGTAATTTGTGAAGTATGTTGTGGAATACAGGTTATACCTTAGGAACAATCAATTGAAGTAACTTCCAATATTAGTGTGTATTCTGTTCTGATTCCTGTGCCTTGCTTGGCACTAAGGAACAATTTCTTGAAGTCTCATCTCCAAAATATTTGCTGATCGTGGCATTTATCTCTTTGAAGTGGCAATTGGTATATCTTTATATAGGAGTATTGACTGCTGGTTGTCCCTGTATTTAAAAATAAATTGGATAGTTATATGGACGGGAAAGGTATGGAGGGTTATGGTCTGAACGCAGGTGTATGGGACTAGGGGAGAATACGTGTTCGGCACGGACTAGAAGGGTCGAGATGGCCTGTTTCCGTGCTGTAATTGTTATATGGTTATATGGTATGTTGTAATACCAATTAGCCTGCTGGAATCCTTCAGTCCTTTATGGTAATTTCAAGTTTTTCAGTCTTTGTTTTGGCATTGTTTCTTCAGTATGCAAAAGATGCGTGAATGATGACATAATGTGAATTTTGAAGATTTGAATTTCTAGATGATGGCAGATGGGATTTGAGCATCAATTGTGTTAACTTTTCCAAACATTTTTTTTATACAGCAGATTATCTAGGGTATTGTGGTAAAGTGCAAAGGTTTTGTGGTTTTCTTTATCTTCTTGTCAAATTATGTGAGGGTATTTGGTGGTGATTCTCTCAATGTTATTTGGTTATAGATTTGAGAACTACCTTCATTCTTGATCTGATGAATGGCCTTTCACTTTGTATTACTCAAAGTTTTGAACCAACTGCTGATTTTCTTCAGCCTATTCTCCTCTGTAACTTCAGGCTATGGGATAACTTGACTTCCGAATACCTTTCCAAGTATCCAGGAAGTGGGACTTAGGCGGCACAGTGCAGAGGTATATTTTCTGCCTTACAGCCCCAGAGACCCGGATCCGATCCTGACTGCGGGTGCTGTCTGTAGGGAATTTGTACGTTCTCCCAGTGACCATGTGGGATTTGTGTGTGACTTTTTACAATCTATATTTTTAGCTCCAATGCTGGCTTCAAACTGCACGTTTTTCCTCGTCACTTTTTCATCTCGTGTTCCTGAGGTTTGCCAGCATGTTCTTTGAAATAGCTTCCAATCAATTCTTTGCGCAGGCTCTGCATTTTGAACTATACCTGTTGCAAAGGATGTTCTTACTTGGTATAAGTTTTTTTCCAAAGTGGGGAATTTCTTGCAATGAAAAATTGCACTTGACATTTCACATTTCATTGTTTTTCAGCCTGCTTATGCACAAGGTGGAATTTACAAATTAAATGCACTTGACTGCCCAGTCCACTAATTCCTAGATTTCATTTGTACCCAAGAAACGCTCAGTTTCATCAGAAATATATGCACCAGTCTTTATTATTGGCCGAATTCTGTGCTAAAGAATTTCAGAGATTTGCAACAGAAACAGAAAATGCTAGAAACACTCAGTAGGTCAGGCAACATTTGTGAAAAGAGAAACAGTTGATGCTTCAGGTTTGAGACCGATTGCCAGATTTATATTTTTTCTATTTTAATTGACAAATTCATCTATTCCCTTTTACTCTTGCTGCTTATTTCCTCACCATGTGGAGAGCGTGAGAAGCAGATTTAGGATTGTATGATGTTGAGCACTAGTTGATGCCGCACACACTGGACTGTATGTATAGTTGGTAAAATTTGCTGCACAGGGATCATGTGGGGCTATACTATAATGTAACGGGCAATTAAAATGGGTGGAGACTGACATGCATTTCAGCTGATGTTTTTTTGTGGAAAAGAGGGAAGTAAAATTCTAAATACTTTAAGTTTAGGGAATCACAGCGATGCAGCTGGTAGAGCCATGCCTCACTGCTCCAATAACCTAGTTAGTGTGGAATTTGCACATTCTTCCCGTGACTGCGTGGGCTTATACTGATTTTGTTCTGATTTCCTCTTACATTCAAAAATGCAGGTCGGTAGGTACATTTCTCCTAGTGTATAGGTATGTTAGAATCTGAGGATAGCTTGGGTAGTTGATGGGAATATAGGAGAATGACATGGGCTTGAATGGGATTTGTATAAAAATGGGTGGTTAGTAGCTGCATAGACTCAGTGTGCCAAAAGGCTTGTTTCTGTGCTGTGTCTATGACTGAAAACCGACAAGGGATGAAACAGCACTGAAAAACATCTGACAGTGTAAAGTGTAACAATCTTCCTTGCATGGTGAAACGCAGCGGGTGCAGCAGCATCTATGGAGCGAAGGAGATAGGTAACGTTTCGGGCCGAAACCCTTCTTCAGACTGATAGGGGATGGCGGGGAGGAGGAGGAGGAGCCCGAGGGGTGGGGGATGGGAGGAGACAGCTCGAGGGCTAAGGAAGGGGAGGAGACAGCAAGGGCTAACAAAATTGGGAAAATTCAATGTTCATGCCTGCCGGATGCAAGCTCCCCAAGCGGAATATGAGGTGCTGTTCCTCCAATTTCCGGTGTTACTCACTCTGGCAATGGAGGAGACCTAGGACAGAGAGATCGGATTGGGAATGGGAGGGGGAGTGGAAGTGTTGAGCCACCGGGAGGTCAGGTAGGTTCTTGCGGACCGAGCGGAGGTGTTCGGCGAAACGATCGCCCAACCTCTGCTTAGTCTCACCGATATAGATCAGCTGACATCTAGAGCAGCGGATGCAGTAGATGAGGTTGGAGGAGATACAGGTGAACCTCTGTCGCACCTGGAACGACTGCTTGGGTCCTTGAATGGAGTCGAGGGGGGAGGTAAAGGGACAGGTGTTGCATTTCTTGTGGTTGCAACGGAAAGTGCCCGGGGAGGGGGTGGTACGGGAGGGAAGGGAAGAATTGACAAGGGAGTTGCGGAGGGAGCGGTCTTTGCGGAAGGCAGACATTGGGGGAGATGGGAAGATGTGGCGCGTGGTGGGGTCACGTTGGAGGTGGCGAAAATGACGTAGGATTATTTAACAACAAATAATTGAGTTTAGAGATACAGCCCGGAAACAGGCCCTTTGGCCCACTGAGTCCGCACCGACCAGCGATCCCCACACATTAACACTATTCTATACTAGGGACAATTTTTTTTACATTCATACCAAGCCAATTAACCTACAAACCTGTACGGTTTTGAAGTGTGGGAGGAAACCAAAGTACTCGGAGAAACTCACGCAGGTCACGGGGAGAATGTACAAACTCCATACAGATAAGCACCTATAACCTGCATCGAACAGGGGTCTCCTGCGCAATAAGTGCTGCGCTCTACTGCTGCGCTCTTAGTAGAATTTCCCTGATTTGAGGCTTTATACTCTTTAAGCACAAAGGTAGCAGCTGGTGATTAAATACAGTTTTGATAGATACAATTAAATAATTCACTTCAGCATTTTGGATATGGACAAGTGGCATTGTAGAATTACATAATTACAGTAGGAGCACATCTCAACTGACGAGAATACCTCTGCTTATTCAAACACCTTTAGAATGCAGACACTCAAAACAACCGTTACTGTTGCAGCTATATTTGTCTTAGATTGACGTTTTCATTTCTATTAACCGACTGCTGCCCACACCAAACAGACTTTAACAGCCATTGAATCAGCAGGTGATGCTAAAACCAGGAGCAGAAGATAGGCTTGGCACTGTTAGGCAAAGCCACATGGTGCACTATGGAGCGAGCATCCATCCCAGCATGTTTGATGCCCAATATTTTGAAGTTCTTGTCTTTGATGCCGCTCACTTCAGATCCTGTTATAACTATAGTTGCTGGTTCTGATTGCATTGGTATTGCATATAGTTGCTGGTTCTGATTGGTGGTAATTAGCAAAGTGATTTTGAGTTATAGTTTAAAATAATTGGCACATTACTAGTTGTGCTAAATCAGCTGGGATTGGGAATGTTCATAGAGGAGCAGTAAAGACTTGTAAATGATCGTGCAGTTTTGAATTGGTGAAAGTTCTTGTGACAAAAAGTTTTTTTAAAAAGGTGCTCTTGGAAATCACCCACTTTACAGCTTTGGGTTGCCACCAGCTCAGTAGAATATGAAGAAGCAGGTGTTCCCCAATTTTTAGTTAAGGCGTTGGAAGCGCTCTCTGTTTGGGGATGAGTTGCTATGCTTGTGAGATGTTGGGCGTTGAGTACAACTCCCAGTAGTAGATTGCACCTGGCTTATTCTCCAGTGTTACACTTTAAAATTCAGCCTATTGTATCGGCTCAATGTTTTAGTGAAACAGTCTCTCAAAGTTTTTGTTTTGGTTGTAGTATGAGTTCAAAAAAACAACTACCATTTTAATTAGATGACTCCTATTGCTACCTGTTTTGTGGCTTCATCTTTCTATTGCTGCAAATGTACATGAATTTGACATTATATTTTAATAGGACCTCCTTCCCTGCAGTTTTAGGATTGCCCTTGGCAGTTGACATTGGCATATTTTTCACATTATACGTGTACTTCTCGGCAAACAGCAGGGCAAGCAAGTGGAGACATTGTTGACTGTGAACAAGGACAGCGACAGTTGTGAACAGTAATATTGGCTCGGTTCTGCAAACAAATTAATTCCACAGTCTTGCAGAGCTTTTGAACAAAGGTAGAATTCTGTGATTTAAAAACTGATCTCTGCCAGCTCATTCCACTTAATGCTAACAGTGTTTATCAATGAGTACGTATGATTTTACTGTTGATAGTGTTCAGTACAGTTGTGTTACTTAACATTTCCTTTCTTCTGTGTTTCTATCATGTGGCTAATTGACTATTTATAATAAGCTGTGTGGTAAAGTAAGTTTGATTCCACACTGTAAAATAACACCTTTAATTTTATGTTTAGCTTTATGCATTTAAAAGCACTTTATTCTATTCACTGGAGTATGTTACTAATGTTTTGGCAAGTTGTTGTATCTTGCCGGTTGGTATCTCTGGGCTGAATTAATTGTGTGCTATTTAATTCATTAAACACTGTAGTTGCGGAAAAGTTGTTATTATTCCTTTTATTCTTTCTTTATAATTGTGCACAACATTTGGGCAGCACAGTGACTTTTAGCTTCCTTTGCAGTTGCATGAGGGGCTAGGTACTCGAGCATTGCCTTGGTTATTGATGTGGCTATATGAGCAACGCCAGATTTTGACCAAAGCAAAGTGACATTTTTTACTTTCCAATAATGTCAGAAGTGAAGAGTGCAGAAGACCACAAGAGCCACTGTCACCACTGCAGTAGCAATGGAATAAATTCACTGCATCTACCCTTTCCTTGACCTGATTCAGTTTTAAATCAACCTCTCTCCCTGTGACTGGAGTACCATACCATCAGCCACCCTTACTTCTACCAGTGATCAGAACAAATAATTTAATCTTGAAAGTCTTAAATCTTGAGGGCTTCTGTTGGGTGTTGTTAGTTTGTCAGCATAATAACCCAACTCGATCTTATACATTGAGCGAACAATGTTCGTTAACACCAGAGAAAGAAGCTACTTTATTACCAGACCAGATCACTCCTCACCGTCAATGAGACTACTGTTTTCCAATGTTCTCACACATTATTATTGGCAGTCAGAAGTACTTGATGAATAGGTAAGCACAATTTTCTGTTAAAATTATACTCTGCATTATTTTACTCCAAGATTGCTCAGACTAATGTTCTAAAGATGGTCTTTTAATACCTTGGCATCTGTGTTCAGTCCTAGTAGCTGGGTTGCTTTGCTTTGTGTCCATTGCCACTGGTGGAAACACTTAGCATCCACAGGCTTCTGATCTCATGGCATAGTGGTCTTCAATAAGCAAGAGATCCTTCTTTCCAGGCACAGCAGGAGCTCTCAGCATGAGCAGATTATGCCCTTGAGTATCAGTGATCTAAGTAGTCGGTAGAGGTTCTGCTCTTCTCCCCATTGAAGGGAAGGCCAGCTTTGCAAGGCTGGTCGTAGTGTACATTAACTCCAGCCTCTCTGACAGCCTTGATCAACTGCAATTTGCCAACCGTCGCAATATATTCACGGCATATCACTGGCCGTGTATATGTAAATAACAAGGACACCAACATCAGACTGTTGTTTATTGACTATAGCACCACCTTCATCACCATAATCCCATCAACAAATTCCTGGAACTAGGAGATAGCATCACACCCCCACCACTGAATCCATGACCTTTACACACATAGATCACAATCAGTGAGGATAGGCAACAAAACATCCTTGACAATTCTCAACCGCCTACAATAGTCCCGATACACTCATGGCTGTGTTGGAATTCTGTGCTAACTTCATCTATACATTTGCAGATTATACCACTTGTAGTGGACGAGATCTCATACAATGACAAAACAGAGTTTAGGAAGGAGACAGACAGCTTAGTAGCATGTCAAAACAACAACCTCTCCGTAAAATCAGCAAGTCGAAGGAATTAGTTATTGAATTCAGGATGCATGGTGGATTACATGCCCCAATCAGCATCAGTGGTGCCGAAGTGGAAATGGTCGAGAGCCTCATGTTCCTAGGTGTAAATATCACCAATAATCTGCCTGGAAGCCACATTGAAGCTATGGTGAAAAAAACATGCCAATGTCTCTACTTCCGCAGGAGTCTAAAGAAGTTTGGCACATCACCAGTAACTCTTAGCTTGATTTGTGAACAACTCTGCCCAAGACTGCAAGAAATTGTGGAGAATTGTGCATGTAGCTCAGTCTATCACACACCAGACTCCCCACTGTCTTCTCCTACAATTGACACTGCCTCGGGAAAGCAAACAACATAATCAAAGAAAATTTTCATTCTGGCCATCCCCTCTTCTTCCCTCTCCCATTGGGTAGAAGGTACAGATGTTTTAAAGCACGCAGCATCAGATTCAGGAAGAGCTTCATCCCCACGGTTATCAGGCTACTGAATGATCCTCCCATAGGTTAGTGAGAAGTTCCAATCTTCCAACCTACCTTTATTGTGGATGTGTTTTGAAAAAGAACTGCAGATGCTGGAAAAATCAAAGGTGGACATGTCTACCTTTTATTATGGATGCTGCACTTTTTCTCTGCAACTGTAATGTTATAATATTGTAAATCTATATTCTGCACTGACATTTTTCTCTTTGCACTACTAATTGTACTTGTGTATGGCTTGTCTGTATGCATGTATAATATGAAATGCTTTAATTAGGATGCAAAACAACTTTTCACTATCTTGTTACAAAGGAAAATAATAAAGCAATACCAATTGACACAGGGACCAATATAACTGTTCCTAGCAGGACCTCTAGCTTGTTTACAGATGCAGAAAAAAGTGAGTTCAGGTTGACGCTTTGAGGAGATTGTGGATTGCTGCACTGCGGTCCTCAAACATATCCCAGAAATGTTGGAAGTGGTACTAGGAATAGCATCATACAGCATGGAAGCAGGCCATTTGGCCCACTGGATCCAAGCCAACCACCAATCAGCCATTTACACCAATCCCATTCAATTCTCCTCACATCCCGGCAGCACCTCTGAGAATTTATCACCCATCTACCCATTACGGTCGCTAACCAATTAACTTGCTTTTTTAGAATAGACAATAGGTGCAGGAGTAGGCCATTCGGCTCTTCGAGCCAGCACCACCATTCAATGTGGGATTAGGAATTGTAACCAATTCCTGGTTATAACTTTGGGATAAATTGTATCACTGTAAGGATCTGTCTAGATAAATGAATTTCAAGGTGGCATAACCAACGGTCTTTAAGAGTCAAGAGTTTTATTCTCATATGTCCCAGAGAGAACAATGACATTCTTACATGCTGCAGCACAACAGAATATGAGATCAGAATTAAAGAGCTGGCACTAAAAAAAATCCTCAGTGTTACTGAACCTGACCGTGGAGCCATGAGGCACAGCACCCCAGAGAACTAACCCCACCCACACACAAACACACACATTCCTTTTTCGTGAGCACTTACATTTAACCTTACCCATATCTACATGAAAGCTATTGGATAAACCAGCGATGGGCAGAGAGCGGGAGGGAGAGTCGGGTTGCATGGTGGCTGCGGAGTTTGAGACACACACACCAACACCCATCCACCCACCCACTAAACTGGTCCAATCGTCAAGTCACCAGGTTCTATATCACAACTAACAATGAATGACCTGTGGAGGAAGGATCTGCAAGTGCTGCTTTTTATGGAGGGATGGAGTGACTGAGGGGAAAGGAGAGGGAGGGAGAGGTGAGGGAGGGATTGGGGGAGGGGAGGAGGAGAGGGGTAAGATCCTGGGGAGGTGAGAAGGGAGAGTGGGGGGATTGAGTGAGAGGAGGGGGTAGGGGAGTGGGGATTAGAGGGAGAGGAGGGCAGTGGGGAAGGGCAGGAGGGATAGTGGGGGGGATAGGGGGAGGTGAGTGGGAAGAGGGATAGGAATGGAGGGGTAGGGAGGGGAGAGGAGTTATGGAGGGAGGGAGTGACTGGGATGAGGGGAAATGCGTGAGTGGTGAAATATTGCTTTGGGGGTGCGGGTTTCATTGGAACTGGTGAGTGGTGGAATATTGCATTAGGGGAGCAGACCCAACGGGTCTGCACTTAGTCTAGGGTTCTTTTAAATCTAGAGTACACAAATATATTGATTCAGGCATAATGTTTCCTGGGAACATGTCACAATTGAGATATAGGATTTGATTGTCCTGTAAAAATAGATTTATCTTCTTTCACCTTGGGTTGAGAATGGACCTGGCGAAAACCTGTCAAACTGTTACTTCCTGTGGTGGGCATATGCACGTTAGAATCTTGGGATGTTACTCAGAGCCAATGATAAAAGTGTTTTTTTTTACTTGTTTTTATGGGCGAGCAGGAATATATGAGACATTGGCTATTGAATGATCAGTTTATTGTTAATGTTGCAGTGTCAATTCAATAAACTGTAATGTAAGCATCAGGGGATTCTGCATCTTGTGCCATTGCCAATTCAAATTCTTCTTGCCAAATTAATGATATCATTGTGGTTGGAAACATATTGTGGAAAATGCTTCTAGAGGGGAAACTAGAGACTGTCACAACCATCTCTTTCACACGTCTTAGTGAGTCATTACCAGCAGCTTAGTAATAACTTCTCTGGCCCATATAACCAGCTGCTATTTATGTAGAAAACCCCACTGTGCTGGGGTTTTCTACATAAAACTCAGCACAGAGTTTATGCTGTTATATTAATGTGATGCTTTTAGAAACATAGAAAATAGGTGCAGGAGGAGTCCATTCGGCCCTTCGAGCCAGCACCGCCATTTATTGTGATCATGGCTGATCGTCCCAAATCAATAACCCGTGCCTGCCTTCTCACCATATCCCTTGATTCCACTAGTCCCGAGAGCTCTATCTAACTGTCTCTTAAATCCATCCAGTGATTTGGCCTCCACTGCCCTCTGTGGCAGGGATTTCCACAAATTTACAATTCTCTGGGTGAAAAGGTTTTTCCTCACCTCAGTCTTAAATGGTCTCCCCTTTATTCTAAGACTGTGGCCCCTGGTTCTGGACTCGCCCAACATTGGGAACATTTTTCCTGCATCTAGCTTGTCTAGTCCTTTTATAATTTTATACGTTTCTATAAGATCCCCCTCATTCTCCTAAACTCCAGTGAATACAAGCCTAGTCTTTTCAATCTTTCCTCATATGACAGTCCCACCATCCCAGGGATCAATCTCGTGAACCTATGCTGCACTGCCTCAATCACAAGGATGTCCTTCCTCAAATTAGGAGACCAAAACTGTACACAATACTCCAGATGTGGTCTTACCAGAGCCCTATACAAGTGCAGAAGAACCTCTCTACTCCAATACTGAAATCCTCTTGTTATGAAGGCCAACATTCCATTAGCTTTCTTCACTGCCTGCTGTACATCCTTGTTACTTCTTCCTTCGTCTTCGTCTACGTCTTCATTGTTCATCAGATTTAAGTCCCAGTACAGATAGTTGAGCAACAAACGCTGGGTGCAATATCAATACAGTATCAATGCAGTATACCAGGGATCAATCTTGTGAACCCATGCTGCACTGCCTCAATCACAAGGATGTCCTTCCTCAAATTAGGAGACCAATACTGTACACAATTGTCCAGATGACTTTCAGCAAGGACACTCAGGACTCACTGCACCTCCCCCTTACCTAACCTAACCCCATTGAGATAATAATCTGCCCCCTTGTTTTTGCCGCAAAAGTGGATAACCTCACATTTATCTATATTATATTGCATCAGCCCACTCACTCAACCTGTCCAGGTCACCCTGCAACCTCCTAACATCCTCTTCATAATTCACACTGCCACCCAGCATTGCGTCATCCGCAAACTTGCTAGTGTTGCTCCTAATTCCCACTTCCAAATCATTAATATATATGGTAAACAGTTGTGGCCTCAACACCGAGCCTTGCGGCACTCCACTCGCCACGGCCTGCCATTCTGAAAAGGACCCGTTCACTCCTACTCTTTGCTTCCTATCTGCCAACCAATTTTCTATCCATGTCAACACCCTACCCCAATAACATGTACTCTAATTTTAGTCACCAGTCTCCTGTGCGGGACCTTATCAACGGCTTTCTGAAAGTCTAGATACACTACATCCACTGGCTCCCCTTCATCCATTTTACTTGTCACATCCTCAAAAAATTCCAGAAGATTAGTCAAGCATGATTTCCCTTTCATAAATCCATGTTGACTTGGATTAATCCTTTTACTGCTATCCAAATGCCCCATTATTACCTCTTTAATAATTGACTCCAGCATCATTCCCACCACCGAAGTCAGGCTAACTGGTCTGTAATTCCCCGTTTTCTCTCTCGCTCCTTTCTTGAAAAGTGGGATAACATTAGCTATCCTCCAATCCACAGGAACTGATCCTGAATCTATTGAACATTGGAAAATGATCACCAATGCGTCATCTATTTCTAGAGCGACCCTGGGATGCAGACCATAAGGTCCAGGGGATTTATCATCCTTCAGTCCCATTAGCTTACCCAATCCTATTTCTCGCCTAATGAAAATTTATTTCAGATCCTCTACCCCCTTAGATCTTCTGTCCTCCAGTACATCTGGGAGATTGTTTGTGTCTTCCTTAATGAAGACAGATCCAAAGTACCTGTTGAACTCTTCTGCCATTTCCTTGTTACCCATAATAATTTCACCTGTGTCTGCCTTCAAGGGACCCACATTTGACTTTGCTACTCTTTTTCCCTTAACATTTCTAAAGAAGCTTTTACTGTCCTTTATATTCCTGGCCAGCTTCCCCTCGTACTTCATCTTTTCAGCCCATATTGCCCGTTTTGTTTTCTTCTGTTGTCCTATGAATGTTTCCCAATCCTCTGGCTTCCAGCTACTCTTTGCTGTGTTATACATCTTTTCTTTTAGTTTTTTTCTATCCCTAACTTGTCAGCCATGGTTGCCTCCTACTCTCCTTAGAATCTTTCTTCCTTTTTGGAATGAAATGATCTTCCGGATTATGCCCAGAAATTCCTGCCATTGCTGTTCCACCATCATTCCTGCTAGGATCCCTTTCCAGTCAACCTTGGCCAGCTCCTCTCTCATGCCTTCATAACCCCCTTTGTTCAACTGCATCACTGACATCGATTTAACCTTCTCTTTCTGAAATTGCAGATTAAAACTAATCATATTATGATCACTACCTCCAAGCGGTTCCTTTACCTCAAGTTCTCTTATCAAATCGGGTTTATTAGACAACACTAAATCCAGAATGGCCTTTTCTCTGATCGGCTCCATTTCAAGCTGCTCTAAGAATCCATCTCGGAGCCACTCTACAAAAACTCTCTTTCTTGGGGTCCTGAACCAACCTGATTTTTAGCAGTCCCTATGTCTTCCTTTGCAAGGGACTGAATTCCATCCCTCACCAGCAGAGCTACCCCCCCTCCTCTGCCCACCTGCCTGTCCTTCCTATAGGATGTATAACCCTGAATATTAAGTACCCAGGCATGATCTTCCTGCAGCCACGTCTCAGTAATCCCCACAATGCCATATCTACCAACCTCTAACTGAGCCTCAAGCTCATCTACTTTACTTCTTATACTTTGCGTGTTCATATACAATACTTTTAATTCCTTACGCATCTCACCTTTCACATCGATCCCTATTACTAGGTATGTTACAAAACCTACCTGAATCGTCATTGGAAATCTGCCCTCAGCCATGTCCGCGATTTTGGCGATGTTTGGAGGGGGCGGGTTTAAAACGCGATTTTTACTAGGCTGTACTAATCGCACATGTTCAGCCTAGTAAATCATTAACGAAAAATCGCTGCAAGACCCGGTCGCAAAAGGTATTATTAGTTTTATAGGCCTCGATAATATAGTTCTAATAGTTTTTAAATTACTGTCTCATTCCGCAACCTCTCGCAGCCCCAGGGTTTTATAAAGCAAACAATTAAAGGTATGTACCTTATTTTTACATTAAATGGGGCATATATATAACCCTGAATATCAAGTTATCTATAGCGAGTAGTTCATTTTGGGCTTTTTATATCCCGCAGTATTTTTCTCGGCATTTGAGGGCACTAATCCAGCGCGATGTCAACGTTCTAAACCAGCGCGTTCCACATGAACCCACTAGAAAGCCGATTTAAATGGGCATTTATTTACAGCAATTAAATTCCTTCCATTTGGCCTATAAATTAATGTAAATTAGATATAAAAATCATGTTATATTGTGAATTATTTGTGAATAATCTTTGGACACTTAGGCTATTTAAAAATGTTAATCTTTCCTTAAGAAATGGGCTTTTGACTATCCAAGATCACAGCTTTTTTGTAATGTCCATTGAAAATCAATAGGGAACAAGATGCTAATTTCCGAGTATGAAAATGGCCATAACTTTTTTAATACTTGAGATATGAAAGTGAATTTGGTGTCAAATTAAACTTATTGTTATGCTTTATCTGATGGGATAAATTGCAGACTTGATTTTTAAAATCTCAAAATTTTGTAACATTGCTACTATTACACTTAGCCATACTCTCCTATCCCTTTGTGAGCTTCCTCTCCCGTTAATTCTGGGGGTCATTAACTATCCCTTTATTCTCTTTCCCTTTAACTCCCATTTGACACTCCCCACCCTTATTTAGTTTAAAACCACCCGAGTAGCAGTGGCAAACCTGCCTGCCAGAATGCTGGCCCCCCCACCTGTTAGGGTGCAATCTGCCCCTTTTGTACTGTTCCCACTTACTCCAAAACAGATCCCAATGGTCTAAGAATCTAAATCCCTGCACCAGTTCCTAAGCCACACATTCAGGTCCTGTATCTCCCTGTTCCTGCTCTCGCCAGCACGAGGAACTGGAAGCAAACCGGAGGTAACCACCTTGACGGTCCTGCTTTTCAGCATTTTTCCGAGCTCTCTAAAGTCACGCTGCAGAATGGTCTCTTTGGGTTTGGCTCAACAGAACTTTTTGCTTCGCAAGCCAGTCCGGCGCTCAGTACGTTAACGTCTTCTGTCCTGACAGCTTCTAAGTGGGTGAACCAGTTGTCAAGAAGTACAACACCCGGGGACCTTTGCATTCCACGTTTCCTTCCCTTTCTCACCATCACCCACCTTCTCTCTTCCAGTACCTTAGGTGTAACAATCATACTGTAGGACTTGTTGAGGAACGACAGTTTCTTGGACGAACCTGAGGTCGTTCACTTGCTTCTCCAGTTCCCCAACACGGACCTTCAGGAGCTCTACCTGGATGCACTTCTCACATTTGTAGCAGCCAGAGGCACCAGCAGTGTCCTTGACTTCTCACATCCTGCAAGCATCACACTGAATCAGCTTGCTTGACATTTCCTTCTTTCGTCTCTCCCTCTCCAGCGTTTGGTGTGGCGTCCTCCCTCAGCCTCCTCACCGAAGACTCGCAGCCAAAGACTCCTTGAGCAAGTCTTGCTTATATCAGATGCAAGATTTTACATTTAGCACTGGTGCACTCTGACTCAAGTACGGTCCTTAAGAATATTTCTTAAGCCTGCTGCATATGCTTGACTAAGTAATAGCACAACCACTGTTGATTCAAACTCCCATTCTGTATTTGAACAAATAATCTTGAGTGAAGCTTTACTACAATGCAGAAGAAATGCTGCTCTGCCCAGAGGAAATTTCAGATTCAGATTCAGATGTGACATTAACTAAGGCCCATCAAGGTGAGATTCACTGACACAGTATATCACCCCATGTCGCTGAAAACAGTTGAATTGGTTAATTATCTACTGGGGTTTGTTGGAGCTTTTAGTGAATCAGACAATGATGAGGCACCCATTGGCTCCATAACAGCTCCAACATGTAAGGACAATCTAGTTGATCCCATTTTTCCTTGGAGTTCTTTCTTTTCAGATGCTTATTATTGAGCTATTGAGCAGGAAAAATCTTGTGTACGACTGGTGCCAGTTTATTAAAAGGAGTGAGAGCTAGGTTGATCACCGAAAGATCGGGTAAGTGAAAAAGCACAGAATGACCATGATAAAAGATTGGTACAAACTTGAAAGGGAATCCAGAAATGTGTTTATAGATATGTTTGCAGGCAAAGGATTGTAAGAGGAGAGGTGGGGTTGATCAGAGACCAAAGAGGAAATCAAGGAAGAACATGCTGCACGAGTCTCAGTACCAATAGCACTATGACTACATTAAAAAATATGTTTAGAAGCTGTGAGGAATTTGGTACATCTGATATTGTTAAAATGATCATGAGTATTTTTTTCTCTTTAATAAGCTGGTTTGACAGAGTTCGATGCTTTGCTCCACGCGGGCACTCGTAGAACTAGCAGAGTATTAAACTTTGCTTATGAAATTTATTAAAAGTAAATGAAGCCAGACGTTGACAGTGGTGTGCAGCTGATGCTACAGTTGCACCAAGAACAATGTTCTTCATTTGCCTGCTCTGCTTGACTGAGAAGTCAAGCAGAACAGAACTAAGGACAGTGCTGTTAACAAACCTCAGTCATTTAACATGAGACACATTGGTTGGTGCAGGACTATAGCAGAATCATGGAGTCATGGGGCAACATAGTGGTGCAGCTGGCAGATCCAATGCTGCGAGCGACCCTTGGGTGTTAACTGTGTGGTGTTTGCAGGTCTGAATGTCTCGTCTTTCTCCAGGTGCTCTGGTTTCCTCCCACATTCCAAAAATGTGTGGGATAGTATGTCAATTAGTCATGTTAATTGGCCCTAACATGTTGGTGAGTGGTGGAATCTGGGGGGAGTTGATGAGAATGTGCAGAGAATAAAAAATGGGAATAATGTAGGATTAATGTAAAAGATTTCAGCATGAAATCAATGGGCAGAAGGGCCTTTTTATGTGCAATATATCCTAATGATTCCAAACCAAACAGAACACATAAATCAATGCAAGACTATATATTGCTTGGAACAAACCAGTACACCAATTATATCTAGTTGCAATCAGTACAGGATGATGGGCATTTGGGGATCATGACAGAAGCCTCCTGGCGATCCCTGGAAGCGACGACGCAATGCACTCTATGACACGTTGGGCAACAATTCTGTCAACATGTTGGACGACGACAGAAACCAATAGCGAGCTACATCGTCTGACATACAAGCAAACGATTGACTCTTAGACGTGCAACATTCAAAACCCTCATCTAATTCTAGCTACTGATCAAAAATAAACAATCTCACATCTCACTCAAACCTGTTTTTTTTTAATTTGTTGCATTGCAGCTGAGAAGGCTTCTATTTGATGGCATGGAGAGAAGGCAGGTACGGGATACTGAGTTGGATGATCAGCCATGATCATATTGAATGGCGGTGCAGGCTCGAAGGGCCGATTGGCCTACTCCTGCACCTAATTTCTATGTTTCTATGTTTCTATTTCATTCATGCATTTTTGTAAACCATCTTCTTTTGATCTGAAAAGTCTGTGTTTTTTGTTTTGTATGCAAAATATGAAGTACATCAGAAATTAATACCTTGATGAGCACAATATGCTGTTTGGCTAATGATGTGTATTTTGGGAACTGGCAATAAATTGGTATTTTTATTATCTGCTGGAAGCATGAATGCACCAATAAAACAAACATCTATGACTCTCCGGCCTAAAATCTATTCCATCAATTAATTAGATCTGTATGTCAATTCCATTTCTCGTGTTTCATATCGCCTTGCATTCTTTAGCTGAGAAAAATTGCTCCAGCACGGTGAAAACATTCAAATGACCCATCGGGCACAGCCAGTGCAGTCAGTTCCAGTTTCCCATCACCAAGGGCTCCTTCCCTGAAGGATATGTGAACCAAATTATTTTTTATGCCAATTCAAGGGTTCATTGGTCACCATTTCCTGATCCCAGAGTGTATGCACCACTGCACAATGTTGGTATTTGACACTGTATCTCTGGGTCATAGTCATGGCTTCTTGATTACTAGTAAACATTTACCACTCAACATGATTTGCCCATTCTTATCTGTATTCCTTCTGCTGATGGGTAACCTTAATTGAATGTCAGAGAAATATAATATTGGGATGGTTCATGCTCCCTAGTCCATTTACGTATATTGGTGCCACTAGGTTTTTCCAAAGAAGATCTTAAAGGGTTTTCTTTACATCAAACCAAACAAATTATTTTTAAAGCATGATCGAGCAGACTTTGATTTTTTGCTTTGTAACATCTCTGCAGGAGGGATCGGGATGTTTTGGGAGAACATTTCCCCAGCAGTTATTGATCAGCAGACAAGGATTTTGCTTTTGAAACATTCCAATTGAGTTAGAAACGGGGAACTGCAGACGCTAGTTTACAAAAGAAGACAGAGTTCTGGAGTAACTCCACGGGTCAGGCAGCTCAGGAGAATATGGGTAAATGATGAAGAAGGGTCTCGACTGAACTGTCACCTATCCCCTTTTCTCCTAAGACGCTGCCTAACCCCCGGTGTTACTCCAATACTCTGTGTTTATTTACATTGGTTTCTGTCTGGCAGGATAAAGACACTGTGCCTCAGGACAAGGTCCAGACACAGAGGTCAAGGCTAGCAGGTTGATTTAGGTAGCCTCCCAGAGTCCGGTTTCTGCTGGCTTTTATAAGACTAGCAGGTTTGGTGTAGCATTGCAAATTACCTGAACCAGGACTTGACAACTCATCAAAGCGAGATGGCTGACAGTGCAATTGAGGAGCAATTATCCACCAATGACATGCTCACCTAAATGCTCAGTGCTTTAACAACTGGCCTGCACATTTCAGTTCAGCCTTGGTGGAGATGTGGGCAAAAGGACTGGACTCCTGAGATGAGATGCAAATGGCTGTCTGGCCATAAAGATAACATTTTACCCTAACAAGGATTGGGGAACCTCTCTACTGGCTAGGGTCACACCTTGAAAATTGGAGATGTTTGTGATTAATGCCAACTATTCACCTGAGTCTCAGGGCACTACAGCAGGATTTTCTCAGTTCCCTGCAGTCTCCTTCTGACAGGCGGAGAAGCAATTTTGACCCTTGCTCTGCTCTGTAAAGTACCTGCTGGGGAAACAAAAGACCACCTTTGAAGGACCCAACAGCGAATGAGCTAAAGAGCAAAGTATGGCATCAGCTGATAGACAGACCATTTACAGTCGAACCCTCGTCAGTGGTTACAAGGACTGTCACGTGACGTCATGGGTTAAGGGGAGTTTCCTGTTACATAAACGTATCTCACCTTGAGATCAGCCCAGTCGACAGGTAGCTGAACTCGAGACAACACCCTCGCTCAGCTACAGCAGCAATGGCAATTATGTTAGTGGACCAAACTTGCATGTAACACCTGAATAAAGCAACTGTTTATTCACCACGTTTGGTGCCGCTAGATTGGTGACCCCGACGATCCAAATTGGGATTTTGGATTTCTCCCGACACACGCAGCCTCGGGAGACCTGATGTCTGCGGCCGACAGCCCAGTCCTGCAGAACGATGCTGCCGCCAACCCGATCCTACTGTAAGGTATGCCGCAGGCCACTGGGTCGATGGGCGTGGTCCGGGCCGTGTGTGACGGCCACCAATTTCTCCTGCATGACCCGCCCGGAGCCAACCATCGGGGCTGAAAGACCGGGGCCGTTGCGGGGGGCTGTATTTCTCAGGACACGATCCCCTGCTGGTCAAAGAAATACGACTGTATCTCGTCCATCCGGCAGCTTTTGCATTGGTCTCCTCACACCCCTCGGCAAATGACTGGGATGGCCCTCAGCCGGAGCCTCAACTGCGCCTGCGGGCCCCACCGTCCTGACCCACGGCCGGGGTGCCTCCGACCCACAGCAGGAGCCGCCCTCGCCCTTGCTTGCACACCTTCTTGTCGAAGGTTAGCATGTTCTATTCCTTCCTCCGGTTCTGGGGGGTCCTGTGGCGTCAGCTGATAGACAGACCACTTACAGTCAGTGGTTACCAGGGCTGTCATGTGACGTCATGGGTTAAGGGAAGTGTCCTGCTACATAAACATATCTCACCTTGAGATCATCCCAGTCGAACGGTAGCTGAGCTGGAGACAATGCTGCAGCAGCAATGGCAATTATGTTAGTGGACCAAACTTGCATGTCACACTTGAATAAAGCAACTATTTAATCCCCCCTATTTAATCAGTCTGAAGAAGTGTTTTGGCCCGAAACGTTGCCTATTTCCTTCGCTCCATAGATGCTGCTGCACCCGCTGAGTTTCTCCAGCTTTTTTGTGTACCTTCGATTTTCCAGCATCTGCAGTTCCTTCCTGAACATATTTAATCACCACGTTTGGTGCCGCTATAAAAGTAGCAAAAAAAACGTCTGTCCTGACATCCTGAATTAACAATATGCTGGGAACACAGAGTAATAATTTAGTTCATTATTATCCCTTGGCATTAAACATTATTCCCTGTTGTCTGTGATTATTGGCCACAATGTGTGCCACCAGGGAACAGTTAATGGGAGGTATGGGGGGCACATATGTTGGAATTCAAGGGAGTTTAAAAAGATTCTGATGGATAAGCTGCGCTCAAACATCACTCAGTCCCATTAAAAATTTCCTTATAGTGCTTGCCAGTGAACTGGGCCTTTGAGAAGTATAGTGTGCAACATGAGAAACTCTAATGCTCAGATCTTTGGTCCCAATACTTGGCTGTGGTTTCTATGGCACATTCTCAAATATGCTTGTTATCCGCAGCCTGTTTAACCTTACATTTTGGATCCCTCGTAAGATGTACTAAGAATCAAGTGTTGTCGGAAAAAAAAAAAACTGGGAAAACATTACACAGGGGACCATGCTGAATAAAGTCTTTGTACTGTGAGCCTTTAGGCATTAGCAGGAGAGCTAAAAAGCTGAATGTCTGAAGTGCTTTTGATTAAAATGTTACACTCTTAAGCTGTCGTGTTCCTTCCTCAAAGGATGCAGGAATTGCCATCAGAATCAAATAAAATATTATTTAAGTATCTTTTGGCAACCTGTCACTGACGAGAGATTTAACATGATCTCTGCATCTGTTTAAAGTCAGAAAGCTTAAAGCTAAAAATAGGAGTTGGTGGGGTTACTGTTTCATTAAGTTCAATTAAAATTAAACAGGTATGGCCCATTCCTCATTCAAATTTGCTCGTAATTCACCTCTGTTAATAGTGCAAAAGTTAAAAATGTGTGGAGCAAGTTAATGATTGTGTCATGGAATTAGTCATACAATCCACAATGTCACCCCTGACCATCCAGACCAAATCATATGAATCCCATTTACCAGCATATGGTCCATAGCCTTCTCGTCTTGATGATTCAAGTTCTCTTCCAGGTGCCTTTCAAATGCTGCAAGAGTCATTGCCTCCACCTCCCCTAACCTCCCCCTTCCCTCATCCCGCCCCATCTCAGTCATTGTGTTCCAGATACTAACCATCCTCTGAGAAATGTTTCCTCAGATCCTCCCTAACCTCTTACTTACTCCTCACATTAAACCTATGACTTCTAGCCTTAAACACCTTTACCATGGGGAAAGATTCTTGATATTTAACCTGTCCTAATCTTAGGATAAAGTTCCCCATTGGAGGGTGTTTGTGCCACCTGAGGCACATTGAACTGAGAATAAGTATAATTGACGTATATTCAAACTGGGCGGAAGTGTGGTCCGCATTGGAAGTACAACATTCTCTGTATATATAAATGATCTTGATAATGCAGTTGAAATCTACATATCAAAGTTAGTCAGCAGTATGAAGCGGGTCACCATTGTATGCACTGGAAATGGAAGTATTACATTGCAATGAATATTGAGAAAATAAGCAAATTTGTGATTAATGGATTTGGATGCAGGTAAAAGGTATAACATATTTTGTAATAGGAGTGGCACATTTTATTGCCGGGGGAATAGAATACAAAACTAAGAAGATTATGCTTTGGTTGAGAGAGTACATTTGGATTATTGTGTATAGCATTCTTCTTATTTAAGGAAGGATGTTTATATATTTTGGAAATATTTAAGAGATGGTTTACTTAACTAATCTTTGGAATGGGTGAGTTGTCTTAAGTGAAACATTTGGACGGGATAGGCTTGCATCTGCTCGAAGAAACAGTTAGACAGGTACATGGATAGGACAGGTTTGGAGGGATAGGGACCAAATGCAGGCAGGTGGGACTAGTGTAGCTGGGTCGATGTGGGCAAGTTGGGCCGAAGGGCCTGTTTCCACACTGTATCACTCTATGACTCTGACTCTAATGTCTCAGTAGTACAAATCAAATCCCCACTCCCCCTCACATCCTTCAACAGGAATGTCCTGAAAATTGCAGTCCAAGTATTCTTAGAAGGTCTGGGTGGCTATCTCTTCCTTGCTCCTGATGGAATTAAGTACCAATTAATTAATATTTCTTTGGCTCTGGAATGTGAGGCTTGAAACATGCGAAATAGCTTTTCCCAGCTCCTTATCCGTTCCAGTAACCTGGTCCATATACATTTATAATAGTTAATGGGTAATTCTGTGAATGTAAATACATGAATTTTCACAGCCATCAACATATCAATAATGAATACATACTCATTAAGCAGGGGAGGAAGGTATCTTTAAAAAAACAAGGGTAAAGTAGAGATTACTTAGCTCCCTAGCTTTCTGAATCAGAATGATTTTACTCTGCAAGGAATGGTGTGTCAAGCATTTAACAGAAAGACCTCAGAAACAGTAACCATAATGGAATTAAATCTAATTTTAAAAAAAGCAGAAATTCAGATAAGATAAATTATTATATAAAAGAAAAGTTGATGTTATAAAAAGAAAGCAAGACCAGATAAACTCAAAAGAATAATTAATAAATAAGTCAACAACAAAATTGAAATGAGGCTTAACAAGTGCAACATGGTAAATGTTGAGTTTGTTCTCTTTTATAATGTGTTGTTAAGGTCAAATGGGTACAAACACTATTGCAAGACTATGGATAAGAATAATGGGCAGTGAGCAATAAACAGATGTGTTTAAGATGGAACTGCAGATGCTGGAAAATCGAAGGTACACAAAAATGCTGGAGAAACTCAGCGGGTGCAACAGCACCTATGGAGCGAAGGAAATAGGCAACGTTTTGGGCCAAAACCCATCTTCAGACTGATGGGAGGTGGCGAGGAGACGAAAGGTGAGCAATAAACAGAGTTGGACTTAGAAAAAGGCAGTGTTCAATGAAAAGCTCAAGAAGTCATATCTGGTGAATTGGAAAATGCCCAGATATATCTCAAAATAGATTTAAGGAAGAAGAAAAGGCGAACAGGACAAGTGAACTAATTGATAGCATTTCAAATAATGAAGCTTTAATACTTAAAAATAGCAAAGCATTGAAGCAACACCAGACCCGTATAATTAATTGGTTGGCTATGATTAATTTAGGGACCTGGATGGAGAACACAAAGGTAAAATCATGAAAGTAAAGTAAAGATTATTTCTCAAAATACTATATGCCGAGTACAGTGCAGACAGATACTTGAGAGCCAAAGGGAATAAGAGGGAAACCAATTGAAGGACTTGGGCCAAATTAAGGGTTCCTGCAATTTAAAAAAACCCAGAAAGTGCAGGGGGTCAGGACAAATCCAAAATCCAGATACAGGGAGATTAAACAAAGTGTGAATGAAAACATTTTGGAATGCTTAAGGACCTGAAGTAAGCAGTAGTGATACAGGGCAAGGTTAGTGGGAAAATCAGTGCCAAAGGATAGGATGGATGCCAAACCAGTTCTTGACCTGTTATCAATGGACATTTTCAGCAGCATAGGAAGAGGCATTGGTTGTGAAAAGAGCAAATGTCTCAATGACAGTTGGAAGAAATTAAAGGTAGAAAGTCTTTGTGAAAATCATGTTAAGGATAGTAGAAAATGAGTCATATCCTTATTAGGATCTTTGTGGAATATTTAGAGATGGGGCTAGTGCTTGAGGATTGGAAAGCATCTATCAATGATTACCAATCAGTAGCTCTAACATCGACCATAATGAAGTGCTTCGAAAGATTGGTAATGGCCCACATCTTGTAATTTGCATACAGGAACGATAGATCTACGGAGACTGCATCTCCCTTGCACTACATTCAGCTCTGGATCACATTGACAATAAGAATACCTCATATGTTCGTTGTCTATAGCTCAGCTGTCAACACCTTATTATCAAATAAGCTCATCTCTCTGGATCTTGATCTTGGAGTTTCTGTCTGCAACTAGGTTCTGGACTTCGTGATCAGCAGATCTCAGTCAGTTGGAATTAATTAGAATTAGTCATGACATTTCCTTCATCTTGACACAGAATACGTCAGATTGTGTGCTCAGTCCCTTGTCCTACTCCTTGTACACTCACGACTGTATGGTCAACTAAGGCCCTAAATTGATCTTTAAGTTTGCCAATGATATCACTGTTGACAGACCAGATCAACAACAATGATGACGAGATGTAGTACAGGAAAGAGATTGAGAACCTTGTGGCATGTTTATAGGACAACAACCTAGCCACAGTCCAGTACACCTTTGGTTCTACTCAAGCCCAAATCCATTGCTTTATAACTTACTAACTTTGTAAGAATTACCTTTGAGCCACAGATTATACAGTCTGAGGCACAAAGATAATTTTGTAGTGTTGTATGATTATGGCTTGTGGACAGGCAGGGGAAAGGGTATGAAAGAGAGACCAGAGATAATTAGCTTTACATCTTCACACTTTTTGGAAATGTTACAATGTTTGTGAGATGTCTGGTTGCTTAAGTGTAAGTTCTTAATGCTCTTTTGAATTAAGGTTTGTCCGTCTGAATCTTTACTATTTAGCTTTACGATTTAGCTGAGCCACTTGAGTCTTTGCGAGTTTTTATTTGATCAATTTCGAAATAAAATTTAATATCTGACTGATACAAGTTTTGAATTACAATCACTTCCTTTTCTTAAAATTACCAGTTTTGCTTTGATCGCTTGTACCTTTGGCAGCGTTTCGTTATTTATAAAATAGTGATCTGGTCATGTATGCAGGAATAGTTTTGATCTTTTGCCCACTTTCTCTCTCACATATACCCGCCACACATTGTTTAATGGAAGTCTGTTTCTCATAACTTGCAGCAAAATTAACCATTTCACAACTATGGCTGCTTTTTGCACAGCCTGTGTTACTTCCTCACCTCCATCGAACATTTGTACGTTCCAAGTACATTGTGTCACACTTCAGCTGAACCACCAGCCAGCAGATTCAAAAGTGTGGGTTTCCTTCAGATCTGTAGTCCTCAATTTCCGTTTCAACTGATTTTTCGAAGAGTCAGCAGTCCCATATGGAAAAAGTATTTGCCAAGTATTTGGTCTGGAGACATGAATAATGCTGATGGATATATGACTTCACCCCACCCTGTGTGCCCACAAACACACACAGACTTTTGTAAATCCACCCACACCACATGAACACATGCACACACATGTGCCCATACACACACAAACAAACACTCACACACACCTATACATACACAGATGTATACACACACAGAAACGTTTGAAAATATATACGTCCATCATCACACAATTCAAATGCAATGGCAAAACACACACACACACACAAATAAACACCGATGCACAAATACGCGCAGTTCAGATTCAGATTCAATCTTTATTGTCATTGTGCAGTGTACAGTACAGAGACAACGAAATACAGTTAGCATCTCCCCAGAAGAGCGAACATAGACTAATGAGCAATAAATATATATACGTACATACAGTAGTAGTAGTGCAATTTTTCTGGGGGAAGGAGTGTCCGGGGGGGAGGGCGGTGACTGGCAATCACCAAGGTACAGTGTTGAATAATGTAACAGCCGCAGGGAAGAAGCTGTTCCTGGACCTGCTGGTCTGGCAACGGAGAGACCTGTAGCGTCTCCTGGATGGGAGGAGGGTAAACAGACTGTGGCTGGGGTGAGAGCAGTCCTTGACGATGCTGCGCGCCCTTCGCAGACATCGCTTGCTTTGGACAGACTCATGGAGGGGAGTGAGGAACTGGTGATGCGTTATCACATATCACATATCTCATGCACACATCTCTCACGCACAGACACACACACACACACACACACACACACACACACACACACACACACACACACACACACACACACACACACACACACACACACACACACACACACACACACACACACACACACACACACAAACACACACACACACACACACACACACACACACACACACACACACACACACACACATACACACACACTCACACACAAACATATCAAATACACACTGCACACACACACACACACACACACACACACACACACACACACACACACACACAAACATATCAAATACACACTGCCACGCACACACACACACACACACACACACATACACACACCTCACACACAAACATATCAAATACACACTGCCACGCACACACATGCAGACACACTCCACCATACAATCTCTTGCAAATGAATCCATGGACACCCACACATATGTAAACTTGACTAAACATGCAGAGGTTGACAGTGAGGAGGGAGGTGTTGGAATTCAGAAAGATATAGCTGATTAGTGGTACACAAGTACAGGAAATTGAATTTATTCTGAAGTGTGGGTTGTTGCATTTAGGGAGGAGAGGAAAGATGGGGGGATATATGACAAATGGGAGGATATTGAGTGATATGAAGAAAAGCAGGAACTTGTGGGGTTTCGGTGCAATCTAGAATTGCTTTCTTTGGAACAGTCGGCTGAGGAGAGATTTAAATGTGAATAAAGTTATGAGGGCTGGATTGAGTAAAATTGAAGGAGCTATTTCCATTAGCAGACGGGCCAAAAACCAGGAAGCATGACAGAGTCATACAGCATGGAAACAGGCCCTTCAACCCAACATGCTCATGTTGGCCAAGACACCCCATCTACACTAGTCCCACCTGCCCGCATTTGGCACATATCCTTCTAATTCTTTCCTATCCCGTACCTGTCTGAATGTCTTTTACATATTGTTATAATACCTGCCTCAACTAATTTCTCTGGTAGCTTGTTCCATATACCCACTGCCCTCTGTGTGAAAGTTTCAAATAAAGGAGATGTACAGCTAATGGGAACTGGTCTCCTGTTTGCACACATGGAACTCGGTCAAAAAAATACACAATCCAAAATTCCAGGGCAATAAAAGCAGACAAATGTGCGGAAAATGTTACAGGGATGCCTCCTTCTTTGGAACTGCATTGATGGAAAGATAAAGAAGTATGGAATCCATGTGTCACTCTGACTGAAGTGACACTGTCTGCAAATGAGGCAATAATGCATTTTTGTATGTTTTTCATCATAGTGTGTGTTAAGTAAACAGTTAGCGAAAGTTTTTTTTCCCCAGGAACATGTTGTCCTTTTCCAGCTGGTGAAAGCACTGGGAAAAAAAAATGAAGTCAGGCAGATATCACTCCCGGTTCCTGGAAAAAAGTATCGATTTACTAAAGAAAAAGCAACAGATGTTGCGGGCTTTTGTTCGCTTTGGGATTGGTGCACCTTGTCATGTATGAACTTTGTTCAAAGATGATTCCCTTCCTACTCACGCCTCCATTTCCACCCAAAACCTAGCTCATATACTCTCATGAAGTAGACGTTCTGAAGAAAGGTCCCGACCTGAAATGTTACCTATCCATGTTCTCCAGAGATGCTGCCTGACCCACTGAGTTACGCCAGCACTTTCTGTGCTGTTTTTTTTTTTGTAAACCAGAAACTGCAGTTCCTTGTGTCTGCTACCTACTTTCCTGCAAACTTAGATGAGCATTTGTGGGCATTAGGAGCACGTTGGACAATTAACTATTGTTCATCTGTAGAATTAGGCAGTAAATGGTGGAAGGCTGTTTAACCTCATGGGCATTACATCTGACCATAACCTGATCCTGCACATGTTCCAGGGAGAGTGGAACAGAATCACACACACCAACACCGGCCAACATGCTTCTTTCACAATGATTCCCAGCTTGAATTCCTATTCCAGTTTTGCATTCCTGTTGGGGCGATTTAATTGATGTGTTTAGCACGATTAAAGGATTTGATTAGCCAGATAAAGAGAAACTATTTCCTCTGTGGAAGAATCTAGACCAAGGGGTATGAACTTAAAATTAGTGCTGGACCGTTCAGGGATGAAGTCAGGAAACATTCCTTCATGTAAGGGACAGTACAACCCTGCTGCTTTCCCCTTGAACACGGCTGAGGCGGTAGAGTTGCTGCCTTTCAGCTCCAGAGGTTTGATCTTGACAACAGGAGCAGTCTGTACAGAGTCTGTATATTCTCCCAGTGACCGCATGGGTTTCCTCCGGGTGCTTTGGTTTCCTCCCACATTCCAAAGATGTGCTGTTTTGTAAGTTGAGTAGGTTCAGTAAATTGCCCCCAGATTGGAGGATAGAACTAGCGTATTTGTGATTTCTAGTTGGTGCGGACTCAGTTGGCTGAAGGGCCTGTTTCCACGCTGTATCTCTAAAACTAAAAACAAAAACTCACCCAGTACACTCAGGGTCATCGTTACAGTAGCCAATTACTCCACCAACTTTGAGATGTTGGAGGAAACCAGAGCACCCGGAAATAATCCACGCGGTCACATGGAGAAAGTGTAAGTGCCAGTCAGCACCGAAGACTGTGATTGAACCAGGATCTACGGAGTGTAGGCAGCTGTTCTACCACCTGCACCACTGGACCTCCTTGTGTTTATTTGAATGAACTCAGACCAGGATGGGCTCATAAGGACTGACTGGTGCGCTGTTCCCGTGTGATGTTAGTTGATTCAACTAAGGCAGCTAACGAGTGTTTTTTGTGACTGAAGTAGCACAGGATAATTCAAACGTCAACATCCTGAAAAAGAGCAAAGGTGCAATGGATCCTCGAACTTGTAGCTGTGACTAATAACATATTCTCAGTTCTTGCGTTCACACATCAAACCGGATCCCCCAAGAAGTAACGCAGCACTTTGCATTCAACAGGGAATATTTCTGCACACGTTAATTTTATTAATAAATTTATAACTCGATGGGATAATCAAGGCAACATTTCATCGTACGCTCACTGAGAGACTGATAAGTTCATCCATCTCTGACTGGATTCCTCGTTAACTCTGTCAAGTTTACACAGTGGTGAAATGAGAAAACAAAGAGAAAAAACAAGATGCTCACATCCCAAGCTCCAGCGAAGACGTTTTCAAAGAGCTGTACATCTGCGATCAAAAGCAATAGCTATTTTTGATTTTCCCTCCCAGTGTGTTTTGGCACTGTATGAGATCTGCTCACATACAGGGTTTTTTTAGCACACACGCAACGCAGCTGAAGTCATCCAGCAGAAGACTTTGAAATGCAGCAGGCAGCTGAACAGATGTAACCATATATTTAGGGCTAAGCCAATTACCTCCTACATAGTGTGTCGGAAAGAACTGCAGATGCTGGTTTAAATCGAAGGTAGACACAAAATGCTGGAGTAACTCAGGCCCGAAATGTCACCCATTCCTTCTCTCCAGAGACGCTACCTGTCCCGCTGAGTTACTCCAGCATTTTGTGTCTACCTCCTACATAGTGTGGGCCTGGGCTTTAATCAAACTTCATGGTCTGAAGGTATGCTGTGTTCTTTTTGCTTTCAGTTAATTGAGCCACACATTGTTAATGTGTCGTATGTTACGGGTTCTCCGATTTCAGAGCTCACTCCCACAATTAGGGGCTTGATTGCAATGAGCAAATGGGTCAGTGCATTTGTTAGGCGGAACAGACAACTCTCAACAATAAATTAGCTATAAATTTCCTCTCCCGGATATGGTTGTAATATTTCCAAGACATGATTGCACTTTCAGTTGATATTGAGTTTTATCACTGTTTGCCACGTTTAAAAAAAAAATCTGTGTGTTCTTACAGTTAATAAGAGCTAAGCAACACAGAAACAGGCCCTCAGCCCAGCAAGACTGTGCCAACCATGAAATACCCAATTGGTCAAGTCAAGTCAAGTCAGGTTTATTTGTCACATACACATACGAGATGTGCAGTGAAATGAAAGTGGTAATGCTCGCGGACTTTTGTGGAAAAGACAAACAACAAAACAACCAAACAAATTATAAACACAATCATAACACACATATTCTTTTACATAATAAATAATGGAAGGAAAAACGTTCTGTAGAGTTAGTCCCTGGTGAGATAGGCGTTTACAGTCCGAATTGCCTCTGGGAAGAAACTCCTTCTCAACCTCTCCGTTCTCACCGCATGGCAACGGAGGCGTTTGCCTGACCGTAGCAGCTGGAACAGTCCGTTGCAGGGGTGGAAGGGGTCTCCCATGATTTTGTTTGCTCTGGAGTTGCACCTCCTGTTGTATAGTTCCTGCAGGGGGGTGAGTGAAGTTCCCATAGTGCGTTCGGCCGAACGCACTACTCTCTGCAGAGCCTTCTTGTCCTTGGCAGAGCAATTCCCAAACCAGATGGTAATGTTCCCGGACAAGATGCTTTCCACCACCGCTGCGTAGAAGCACTGGAGGATCCTCGGAGACACTCTGAATTTCCTCAATTGCCTGAGGTGGTAAAGGCGCTGCCTTGCCTTACTCACAAGTGCTGAGGCGTGTGATGCCCATGTCATATCCTCAGAGATGTGGACTCCCAGATAGTTAAAACAGTTCACCCTATCCACAGGATCCCCATTTATCCTCAATGGAGTGTACGTCCTCGGATGATGTGCCCTCCTAAAGTCCATGATCAGCTCCTTCGTTTTTTTGATGTTCAAGAGGAGGCTGTTACTCATTAATCCCATGTTATTTTCCTCACTTTCCCAACTCACCCCAGGCTCTACCACCTGTACGTGGCAATTTACAGCAGCCAGTTAAGCTACTGACCCGCACATCCTTGAGATGTGGGACAAAAGTGAAGCACCCAGGATAAACCTACACAGGTCAGAACCAAACCTGGGTCGCTGGAAGTGTGAAGCAGTGGCTATACTCGCTGTGCCACTCTGCCACCATTTCTGATCACCTCATTCAGAGATTCTGGAAGATCCTTGCCCACCAGGTAACTGATAATATGTGGGGCAATGGTTGCCAGTGTTTGACAGCTTGACATTGTGCTGAGACAAAGCCTGGCTCCTGGGAAGAAGGACTCCCTGCTTGAATGGGCTCCATGAACATGTGGAAATTGAATGAACAATCCGTGATGCAATCAATGTTTGTACGAAGGATCTCCGTAATGTTCAGCAGATTCTAGTTGATGCATTGCCCAAAGTCTTCTTCATGCTTGTCTGGCTCTCCCTCAAGGGCCTGTCCCACTTGGGCGACCTAATCCGCGAGTTCTGGCGAGTTTGCCCTCCACTCATACTCGCAGCATGGTCGACACGAGGTTGTAAGAGGTCTTCGTAACTCTTTTTCATGCTCAAGAGTGGTCTCCGCGTACTAGCTAGGTCGCGGCGTTTTTTTCCATATGTTAAAAAATGCCAGCGAGTTAAAAAAGGTTGCCATGGAAAAAAAACGATACTTTTTACTCTTAGGTTTAGTCGTAGTAGGTCGTAGTACGTCGGCATGTTAGTCGTAGGTAATTGAGGGTAATCGAAGGCAGACGAAGGTAGTCGTGGATAGTCTTCATCATAGTCGAAGGAGATCGTCTTCATTCTCCACTATTCAGTGTCCAATTTTCCCGAAGCTAGTCGTAGCTATTCGAAGCTGGTCTTCAACATAGTCGAAGCTGGTCTTCAACATAGTCGAAGGAGGTCTTCTATATGTCATTTTTTTCAAACGCTTCTAAACTCGCCAATAAGGTCGCCCAAGTGGGACAGCCCCTTAACAGTCACACAGCAAGAACACTCGGGGGAGCAGGGTGTGGTGAAAGGGGAGGAAAGGAGGAATCATTGTCAACAGCTCTCTTCCAGTCTATCTGCCTGCGGCCAGTTCATCAGCTGCCAGTATTGATGGACTGGCCCCAAATTCCTGATTCACTATCACAGACCTAATACACCTCCTGGTACTGACATTCTGTCAGCCAGAGGGGAGTTATACAACACACCACAAAATAATCATTCCAAACAAAGTCTCTAAATCAATCAGCTTCTTTCATTCCCCTCATACATCTCTTCCTCACAATCCTCTCACAACATTAAAGAATTAACTAGAAGACCACTTGAATTGCCAAGGCAATGAAGGGTTTGGATCTGCTGAAGGTAAATGAGACTCAAGTAGATGACTTCTGTAGTTATCAAGGATGTGATGGGCCAAAGAACCATTTTCTGTGCTGTGCCACCAACTCTATGATTTTTTTTTCTCCAAGAAGGACCATCCTAGGCTATGGTGGGGCTAGTGGAAGGTTGCTGGCTTGAGCTTCTTGTGCAGCATCCTGGACAATACAGCTCACCACCTCCATGACACACTGGTCAACCTGCGGGGTACATAGAAACATAGAAACATAGAAATTAGGTGCAGGAGTAGGCCATTCGGCCCTTCGAGCCTGCACCGCCATTCAATATGATCATGGCTGATCATCCAACTCAGTATCCTGTACCTGACTTCTCTCCATACCCCCTTGATCCCCTTAGCCACAAGGGCCCCATCTAACTCCTTCTTAAATATAGCCAATGAACTGTCCTCAACTACCTTCTGCGGGAGAGAATTCCAGAGATTCACCACTCTCTGTGTGAAAAAAGCTTTCCTCATCTCGGTCCTAAAAGATTTCCCTCTTATCCTTAAACTGTGACCCCTTGTTCTGGACTTCCCCAACATCGGGAACAATCTTCCTGCATCTAGCCTGTCCAACCCCTTAAGAATTTTGTAAGTTTCCATAAGATCCCCCCTCAATCTTCTAAATTCTAGCGAGTACAAACCAAGTCTATCCAGTCTTTCTTCATATGAAAGTCCTGACATCCCAGGAATCAGTCTGGTGAACCTTTTCTGTACTCCCTCTATGGCAAGAATGTCTTTCCTCAGATTAGGAGACCAAAACTGTATGCAATACTCCAGGTGTGGTCTCACCAAGACCCTGTACAACTGCAGTAGAACCTCCCTGCTCCTATACTCAAATCCTTTTGCTATGAATGCTAACATTACCATTCGCCTTCTTCACTGCCTGCTGCACCTGCATGCCTACTTTTAATGACTGGTGTACCATGACACCCAGGTCTTGTTGCATCTCCCCCTTTTATAATCGGCCACCATTCAGATAATAATCTACTTTCCTGTTTTTGCTACCAAAGTGGATAACCTCACATTTATCCACATTATACTGCATCTGCCATGCATTTGCCCACTCACCCAGCCTATCCAAGTCACCTTGCAGCCTCCTAGCATCCTCCTCACAGCTAACACTGCCCCCCAGCTTCATGTCATCCGCAAACTTGGAGATGTTGCATTCAATTCCCTCGTCCAAATCATTAATATATATCGTAAATAGCTGGGGTCCCAGAACTGAGCCTTGCGGTACCCCACTAGTCACTGCCTGCCATTGTGAAAAGGACCCGTTTACTCCTACTCTTTGCTTCCTGTCTGCCAGCCATTTCTCTATCCACATCAATACTGAACCTCCAATACCGTGGGCTTTAAGTTTGTATACTAATCTCTTATGTGGGACCTTGTCGAAAGCCTTCTGAAAGTCCAGATATAACACATCCACTGGTTCTCCCTCATCCACTCTACTAGTTACATCCTCGAAAAATTCTATAAGATTCGTCAGACATGATTTACCCTTCATAAATCCATGCTGACTTTGTCCAATGATTTCACCACTTTCCAAATGTGCTGCTATCCCATCTTTAATAACTGATTCTAGCAGTTTCCCCACTACCGACGTTAGACTAACTGGTCTGTAATTCCCCGTTTTCTCTCTCCCTCCCTTTTTAAAAAGTGGTGTTACATTAGCTACCCTCCAATCCTCAGGAACTACTCCAGAATCTAAAGAGTTTTGAAAAATTATCACTAATGCATCCACTATTTCTGGAGCTACTTCCTTAAGTACTCTGGGATGCAGCCTATCTGGCCCTGGGGATTTATCGGCCTTTAATCCATTCAATTTACCTAACACCACTTCCCGGCTAACCTGGATTTCACTCAGTTCCTCCATCTCATTTGACCCCCGGTCCCCTGATATTTCCGGCAGATTATTTATGTCTTCCTTAGTGAAGACAGAACCAAAGTAGTTATTCAATTGGTCTGCCATGTCCTTGTTCCCCATGATCAATTGACCCGTTTCTGACTGCAAGGGACCTACATTTGTTTTAACTAATCTTTTTCTCTTCACATATCTATAAAAGCTTTTGCAGTCAGTTTTTATGTTCCCTGCCAGTTTTCTTTCATAATCTATTTTCCCTTTCCTAATTAAGCCCTTTGTCCTCCTCTGCTGGTCTCTGAATTTCTCCCAGTCCTCTGGTAGGCTGCTTTTTCTGGCTATTTTGTACGCTTCATCTTTTGTTTTGATACTATCCCTGATTTCCCTTGTTATCCACGGATGCACTACCTTCCCTGATTTATTTTTTTGCCAAACTGGGATGAACAATTGTTGTACCTTCAGCAACAGACTGGTTCCACCAAGATGCAGTACAGAACGCCACAGGAGATCCTTCTTCCCTGTGGCTATTAAAGTGTACAACTCCTCCCCCTTCTGTTGTGGGGTCTCCTTCCCGCTCATCCCCCCCCCCCCCCCCCCCCGACCCCCCCCCCCCTCTCCCTCCCCCCCCCCACCCCCCCACCCCCCAATCTTTGCACATCCCTAATCCTTTCCACTCATCACTTTAATGTAATGTTTCATGTATTTTGTGTTTTATGACTGTTGGCAGATCAATTTCCCTCCTGGGATAAATAAAGTTCTATCATAATGTTTTGCATTGTATCGTTGAAGTTGGGGAGATTGCTGATCCCCCTGGAGAATTGCATGGAGGAGCTCGGTGTTACAAGGCATGAGTTTGGGTGGCACATTCTCCATGGCCGGGATTGACAACACCCCCGGGAGGCTGACGGCAGACTGAGGCCACATTGCCTGGAGGGTATAATATGCTGTGAAAACCTTCAAACACTGGCATTCACTGCCCAGTGGAGCAGCTGGTAGAGACATTGCACCAGAGAATCTGGTTTAGTCTGGGCCTTTGTTGCTGTCTGTGCATGATGTTTGCATGTTCTCCCATGGGTTTCCTCTGGGTGCTCCAGTTTCCACGCACATCCCAAAGACGTGCAGTCGGCAGTGTAATTGCTTTTGTAATTTACCCAGTGTTTTGTTGCCTGTGCAGTTCTGAGTACGGGACATGCCCTGAGTAGGATTGCCATGAGAGCTCGGCGAGGAACCAGCATGTACTCCTTCTCCTTGTCCATCTTATCCACGACCCTTTTCGGTTTTCCCAGCTCATTGGACAGCTGGGGCAAAGGGACTAGACAGCACAGAAACAGGCCCTTCAACCCACCACATCCATGTTGCCTGGTAGACAAGAATGCTGGAGAAACTCAGCGAGTGAGGCAGCATCTATGGAGCAAAGGAATAGGTGACGTTTCAGGTCGAGAACCTTCTTCAGACTGATGTGGGGGTGCGGGGGCGGGAAGAAGAAAGGAAGACAGTATGCTGTGGGCGAACTGGGAAGGGCAGGGGAAGGAGGGAGAAAGCAAGGATTACCTGCAATTGGAGAAGTCAATGTTCATACCGCTGGGATGTAAACTACCCAAGCAAAATATGAGGTGCAGCTCCTCCAATTTGAGGTGGTCCTCACTCTGGCAATGGAGGAGACCCAGGACAGAAAGGTCGGATTTGGAATGGGGGGGGGTTGAACTGCTGAGCCACCGGGAGATCAGGTTGGTTAATGCGAACTGTGCGGAGGTGTTGGGTGAAGCGTTCGCAAAGCCTGCGCTTCTTCTCACCGATGTAGAGCAGCTGACACCTAGAGCAGCGAATGCAATAGGTGAGATTGGAGAAGGTCCTTGGATGGAGTCGAGGGGGGAGGTAAAGCGACAAGTGTAGCATTTCCTGCGGTTGCAAGGGAAAGTACCAGGAGAGGGGGTGGTTTGGGTGGGAAGGGACAAATTGACCAAGGAGATATGGAGGGAGCGGTCTCTGCAGAAAGCCGAAAGGGGAGGAGATGGGAAGATGTGGCCAGTGGTGGGACCCCGTTGGCCACATCTTCCCATCTCCTCCCCTTTCGGCTTTCCACAGAGACCGCTCCCTCCGTAACTCCTTGGCCATGCCAAAGGCCGCGCCAATCCAGATGGTAGGCCACGGGGACTCGGAGAAAAGACGCATCCTCAACCAGGAAGTGACGGAAACAGTTTCCCCTCTTCCCCCCCCCAACCCCCCACAAAAAAAAGACTAAGAAATCTTTGAAACCATACTTTTGATACACTAAAAATAACAAAAAGGGGGAAATTACAGACCAACTGCTGGCGAGGCTGATGACTCTATCATAAGTACTTTGCACATGGTGTCGGAGGTGGGATTTCAGTTTGACTTTGGCTGTTATTTACATTTTCATTGTCTCAGACATGGCTGAAGGTTTCAGAAAAAAAGACCCACTTGTTTTCGATAGCAGAATCAGACAGTTTACCGTATGATTTGTTCATTGCTGCAACTTCTCATGACAAGCCGGCAATGGTCCGTGCAAGCAAGCAGGGGCGGAAAACCTGGGGGGGACAGGAGGGACACGTTCCCCCTCTGTTTTGAGAGGTGGGGGACATCCCCCCCCCAAGTTTTTGTAATCCGGATTTTAAAACCCAGTGAAATCTCCGCTTTCCGCGAGTCAGTGGGGGTGCGACTGATGATCGAGGGCGCCGATTGGACGAGAGGGACGTCGGTCAGCATGCAATGGGGACGGGACATGATGATTCAACGCAATCATTGGAGGAGGGAGGAGTGGGGGGGGGGGTGGGACTGAGGATGGAGTGCGGTGATTGGAGGGGGGAGACGTGGCACACACCTGCGCCTCATCTGCAGCCAGGATCGATCCAGGCTGGATCTCCGGCGCTGTCCCCCGTCCCCACCCGAGTGCCCCCCCGCCCCCCCCCCCCCCCACCCCCCCCCATGGGTGGCCAGAGAGGTCGGAAGTCAGGCGGGAGCTGTGCCCCCAGGCCCAAAGCCAGCGCAGAGAAGCAACGCTAAATCCTTCTCCTCTCAGGAGATGAAACTAACGAACAAGCACAACAGTTTGTGTATGCTGAGGTAATATCTCATCAACCTGTTGATGGTGGAGCACCGATCCTGACTCCGGCCAACCCGGAGTGTCTCAAGAGAAAGTTTAGACAGTTGTGTGACCCTCAAGCTAATCCACTCATCGAATGTGTGAACATTTTCTCAAGATACCAGAATGAGAAGGAAACTATTGTACATTTTGTTTGTGCTATAAAGAAGGCTGCAGGAACTTGCAGATTTGGCGATCTCAAAGACAAATTTATTAGAGATCGGTTGGTATGTGGTCTTTTTATCGACAAGCTGAGAAGAAACCTTTGGATAGAGCTATCGCAGTCTGAGCTGTCAATTCGTAATGCCCAAACGCTCACTCAGGCACACCATTCCAATGCGGGAGTTGATTGTATACATTCCAGTATAGGAGTTGAGAGAACGCTAGCTCCGTTTCCAACGAAGGTAGCAACAGATGGCACTCCGAGGTCAGCTTGAGAACACTCACTTTTTACCTCCCAGTCAACCCACGCAAGAATTAACAAGGCAGAGACAGCTTAATTATCCTGCTGCTTGTTTTATTCAAGAAAGTAACAACTGTGGTGGGGGGCACTTGGCTAAGAGAGAGCAGTGCCATGCCTTTGGTCAAGTTTACCATGGGTGTAAAAGACGAAACCATTTCTGGAGATGTTGCAGATCCCGACCTAACAGAGACCAGAGAGCAGGCTGAGCCACTGTCAGATTTGTCCAATAGCAGCATGGACGAGAGGCCAAAGGTCGATGGAATCATTTTGCAGGCACATTCTATTATCACACAAAATGTGCAGAATAGTGAGCCAATGGCCACCGTAACAGTAAACAATAAAGTATTCGAGATGAAAATCGACACTGGAGCGAAATGCAATGTTCTGTCTCGGGAACAGTACAATCATCTGAGGAACACAGAGCTATTAAAGCCCACTCTTCTCGCATATGGGGGAAGCAAGATCAATACAGTCGGTATTGTAAAGCTGCAGTGCCACTTAGGGGATCAACCATACAGGTTGCGATTCTATGTCGTCGACCACAATGTTATTCCACTTTCCTGACATGGATTATGGATCGGGTCATCAGCAGCAGAATCAGACACGGATCAAATCAGCAATACTGTTTGATCTATAGTAAGAAGATAGAGTTTAAGCAAACACATGAGCAAAAAACAAAATGCTGGAGGAACTCAGCTGGTTGGGACCATTCTCCTGGCGGATGACTGAAGTTCCTTTAGAGAATAGTTTTTGGCTCAAGATTCCAACATCTGCCGTCTCTTGTGTCTCAGTGGGACCTTTGCCTGCAGTCAATGTCTCTCAAGGACTGATGGTGCAGAAGTGAGAAAGCATGTCTATTACTGGATTATATAGCAGTGAGCGGGCAGGCAGGGCTGACACCACACGAGAGCAGTCCCACCAGACCTGAGGAGAGATGTTGGGAGAAAATGGCTTGATCCACCCGAGAGGTCAAGGAGAAACAGTGGGCCACATTCACAGTTATGGTTGTCTTTGTTCCATATCCTTAAACTTCTCTTCCGTGAAACACAAATGGTAAAAATAATAGCATTGGCAGTAATGGATGTATATGATACCTAGTGCACAAGAGGCAGTCTGCTGAGCATTAAAATCGCAGGGATACATCAAGGGCTTAGTTAAAATTGTAACCCACAAGAGCAAAGTCTGGATGGTTCATAAAATAATCTGAACCACAATACAGTATGTGTTGTAACTCAATGCTGACTCTGTGGTATTCTGTGTAGTACATAGCATGCAGGATTATAGACCACACAATTAGATAGGCATTGATACTAGGATTTATTTCCATAAGTAATATCACAGCATCTGTAAATTTTGCATTGACGGATCAACAATAATTGTACAAGACTGGAAGTCCGGAATTCATTGTGGTGTTGTGCCAGGGTTTGTGTAATCAAGTAATCAGCTTGCACGGACACAGGGGAGGAGGCAAGCGGAATTGCTGTGTGCTGAAGATGGCTGAGGATGGTGGTAAACATGAACCACAACCATCTCATTACCCTAGTTATTCTGCAAAGTATTCTACAAAACTGTATTGCTCCTATTTGTAACACATTTTGATTGTATACAAATAAACAGTAAATGTTATGAATCATATTTGGTGTGAACAATCAAGACCAGATTCACAACATCTCTAAACAGTAGAAGAGAGAAATAAACAATATTACTGGGTTTTCTTTCTCTGGGTCCAATGATCTTGGTGTTACCCCATTTTTACTTCAGCTCCACAATTTTACAACTTTATAGACTGTTTCTCATGAACACTACCCCATGATAATTAATAACAGCATGGCAAACATAATGGTGGTATCAGATGGAATAAAAATCCTTCAAATGTGCCGACTAACTTCCACCCTGTTCCTCCATTAACCAGTTCCTTATCTGGAAACTACCAGGTTAACTGATTCTCAAAACAATTATGAACATCAATCAACAGACTTGACCCTGACACCCACTGTCACTTCAGCAGAGAATCTTCAGTGAATACTATACATTACCCGTCATAACAACACAGCATGTCCTAATTCCTTTATTCTAAATAAAGTTTATTTTTGGAAACAAAACTGTCTTTCAAATGCTGTAATTGTACCTCCCTCTACCACTTATTCTGGCAGCTCCTTCCAGATACCCACCTCTCCTGTCTGAAAAATGTGCCCCTCAGTTCCCCTTTAAATTATTCCCCTCTCACCTTTAATTTTAGACTTATTTAAGCCCATTATGATTCTATAAAGCTCTATAACCCCAGCCTATGTTCCAGGGAAACAGTCCTAGCCTCTCCTGCCTCTTCTTATAATTCAAGTCTTCCATTGCCAGTAGCATCAGAGAATCTTTTCTGCACCCTGCCCTCTCGCTTCAGATCATGTAATTACTCTTTTATCGGTTGTGTTGTTCACCCCCCCCCCCCCCCCGCCCCACTCATTCACTAAGACGGCACAGAGAATGGACATTGCACCTTAGTAGTTGACCCAGAGCAAAGTTTCAAATGCCAAATCGTGTTCATCACAAGGTTACTTATTTACCAGGATTACAGGGTTGTCTTTTTGTGAACTGCTGAAAAAGTTAGATCAATATTCTTTGGAATCTGGAAGAATGATGTGCGATCTTATTGAAACATATAAGGGGGTATGATCAGCTCGACGTGGAGATGTTTCTTCTCATGGAACAGTTGAAACAAGGGGATATAGTTAGGGGACAGAGGGACAAGGCGACAGTCATTTAATACTGAGATGCTTTGGAAATCCTTCCCACAGAGGGTAGTGAATCTGGAATTCTTTGCCCCAGTAGTTGTGGACACGAGATCACTGGAGGTGGTTAAAGAGAAAGCAGATACATTATGGGAAACTCAGTGCAGGAGATGAGGTCTGTGGCAGATCAGCCCTGATCAAATTGAATGGGAGGGTAGACTTCAGGGTGGGATCCCCGACTCCTGCTCCTGTTTTCTTGTGCTTTGTGTTCTTGAGAGTGATTGTAGTTATCCAAGTAAATATCTCATCTATCTATAGCTGGAGGCTTCAGAGGATTGCAGAAATCATTGTCTTTCTTAGGCACCACCAACAACCAAAATACTCTACATGCAGAGAATTAAAACAATCTTTGCTCATGCAGTGACAATTACTTCTGATAATAATACATGTTTTTTCAGAATGTAACCGTATGATAATATATTTGTTCATGGTCATATTGACTGACTAATTTGTGGAATTTTAAATACTCATTCTGTTTTTAGTTTATGATTTATTGCTTTGGATAAGAAATGGAAGTAGGAAAACGCTGGTGCTGTGGTGAAGTGGAATTAATGTGAAATATTGGATGGGTTAAACAGAGCAGAGGAGGACATATTAAACATTTAATCATCTTCGAAAATGGGTAAATCACCAGGTCCAAATGAAATATATCACAGGCTCTTAAAAGGAGGACATTGTGGAGACTCTGACTACAACTTTCCCCTATTTTCTGGCTACAGTAGTAGTGATTGTACTGTGAAAATCTAGGTTGGGATAAACCAAATAATTAGAAACTATTCCAAGGGAAGAATAAACCTTCATTTAAAAAGTCCCAGATTAACCAGACAAATGTATTTGTTAAGAGAAGGCCATGTCTGATTAATTTGATTGAAACCTTTGATGAGCTATCAAGTGGGATCATTGAGTGGTGCAGTTTAGATTTTTAGACTTTAGAGATACAGCATGGAAACAGGCCCTTCGGCCTATCGAGTCCATGTTATCACCCCTTACACTAACACCATCTTACACATTAGGGACAATTCACAATATTTGCCAAAGCCAATTCACCTACAAATCTGTACATCATTGGAGTGTGGGAGGAAACCGGAGCACCCTGCGAAAACCCACGTGGTCACAGGGAGAATGTACAAACTCAAGATAGACACAAAAAGCTGGAGTAACTCAGCGGGACAGGCAGCATCTCTGGAGAGAAGAAATGGGTGACGTTTCAGGTCAGACTGGTTAGGGATAAGGGAAACGAGAGATATAGATGGTAATGTGGAGAGATAAAGAACAATGAGTGAAAGATATGTAAAAAAGTAGCAATGATAAAGGAAACAGGCCATTGTAAGCCGTTGTTAGGGTGAAAATGAGAAGCTAGTGCGACTTGGGTGGGGGTAGGATAGAGAGAGAGGAAATGCCGGGGCTACCTGAAGTGAGAGAAATGAATATTTATACCACTGGCCCGTAAGCTGCCTAAGCGAAATATGAGATGCTGTGCCTCTAATTTCAGTTTAGCCTCACTCTGACAATGGAGGAGACAATGGAGGAGACTAAGGTCTGTGTAGGATTGGGAAGGAGAATTAAAGTGTCCAGCAACCGGGAGATCAAGTTGTTTCACGCGGGCTGAGCGAAGGTGTTCTGCGAAACGATCGCCCAGTCTGTGTTGTGTCTCGCCGATCTATAAAAGTCCACATCTTGAACAACAGATAAAGTAGATGAGGTTGGAGAAGGTGCAGGTGAACCTCTGCCTAACATGAAAGGACTGTCGGGGTCCCTGGACAGAGTCAAAGGAGGAAGTATAGCGACAGGTGTGGCATCTTTTGTGGTTGCAGGGGAAAGTACTTGGGGAGTGGGTGGTTTGGGTGGGATGAGTTAACCAGGGAGTTGCGGAGGTAACGGTCTCTGTAGAAGGCGGAAAGGGGTGGAGGTGGGAAAATGTGGCTGGTGGTGCGATCCCGTTGAAGGTGCAGAAATTTTGGAGGATTATGTGTTGTATGCGACGGCTGATGGGGTGGAAGGTAAGGACTAGAGTGACTCTGTCTCTGTTGCAACTAGGGAGAGGGGGAGCAAGGACAGGGCTGCAGGATACCGAGGAGATACGAGTGAGGGCCTCATCTATGATGGGAGAGGGGAACCCACATTCCCTAAAGAATGAGGACATCTCGGATGTTCTCATATGGAACATCTCATTTTGGACGCAGATGCGGCGTAGACGGAGGAATTGGGAGTAGGGGATAGAGTCTTTGCAGGAAGCAGGGTGGGAAGAAGTGTAATCGATATAGTTGTGGAGTCAGCAGGTTTGTAATAGACGTCAGTAAATAGTCTATTTCTTGTGATGGAGACTGTGAGATCAAGAAAGGGGAGGGAGGTGTCGGAGATGGTCCAAGCAAATTTGAGTGTAGGATGAAAATTGGTGGTGAAGTTGATGAAGTCCATGAGTTCTGCATGGGTGCAGGAGGTCGTAATGGAGATAGAGTTTGGGGATGGGGCCAGTGTACGTCTGGAACATGGATTGTTCAACGTACCCTACAAAGAGGTAGGCATAGCTGGGGCCCATGTGGGTGCCCATAGCTACACCTTGGACTTGGAGGAAGTGGGAGAAGTCAAAGGAGATGTTGTTGAGTATGAGGACCAGCTCCGCTAGGCGGAGTAGAGTGTTACTGGAGGGAAATTGGATAGTTCTGCGGTAGAGGAAGAAACGGAGGGCTTTAAAGCATTCCTGGTGGGGGATGGAGGTTGAGAGTGACTTCTTCTTGTGTTTGAGGCAGCAGAAGTCTGCAGCAGGGTGATGCCATCCGGTTCGACATCCGTAGCTGCGCGCACTAAAAAGGCGGCAAGCTATGGCGCTGCTGCTGTTTCGGTTTGTTGTCGTTCGCCTGACTGAGGTCAGTTGACAGGGCTCACTACGGGGAGGTCAACAACATGAGCCACGTAGAGTGACTGAACATCCATAGTAAAGATGAGGGAGTGGGGGCTCGGAAAGCGGAAATCATTAAAGAGACGAAGGGCATGTGAGGTATCTTGGACATAGGTTGGGAGAGATTGGACCAGGAGGGATAGGACAAAGTCGAGGTACATGGAAATCATTTCCATGGGACAGGAGCAAGCAGAAACAATGGGTCTTCCAGAGCAGTTGTGTTTGTGGGTTTTGAGGAGAAGGTAAAACTGAGCTGTGCGGGGCTGGGAAATGATAAGGTTGGAGGCTATAGAAGGCAGACAGCCAGAAGTAATGAAGTAATCCCTTCATTTATTCTCATCCACTCCTCTGCAAAATCTACTGCTCAATACAGATTAAGGGTCTGTCCCACGAGCATGCGTCTCCATGCGGCAAACACGACCTAACCAGAAGCGGGGGCCGCGCTGAGGTCGAGTGAGTGACATGATGTGCGAGCGAAGTCCGCGGGAAGTTCGCGCGTGACGTACGGCGTCGAGGCGGCTGCGGGCCGGCAGGCCATTGCCGCGCGGAATTTTTGAACACGGTCAGTTTTTCGGAGCCCCGAGCGATGTCGGGACCAGCTCCGCACAACTCCATATGGCTCCGGCGATCGAAGTGGGACCGGCCCCGCAAGGTCGTACGGCTCAAGCGACCACGTTAGGTAGCGCTTGCCGCATGGAGTCGCTTAGGTCACGCTTGCCGCATGGAGTCGCATGCTCGTGGGACAGGCCCTTTAGGGGCAATTGACAGTGACCACTGACCTGTGATCTGCCAAGCTATGGATCAAATGGTGACAGCTGACTATTGATATCATGAACACATTGGGCTCACTGTGTTGTGATTTTTTTCTGATTCCGTCTTGGGATCGTGCTTCAACTGGAATCTCCATCGTTCAAAGGTCAGCCATGGCCAAAGTTTTCCCTTGGAAATTTCCTAGAATGTATCATCAATCTTTTCTGATGAGTTGGGTGAGGGAAGGCTATAATTAGGATGATGTGATCACTCCCTCAATTGTTGGGCAAAACGTCTTTGTTCATGTTGGACCAGTTACCCTTCATGTCAGAGGACAGTGGAAATACTGCGGCCAGGGCGAAAATCCAAATATATAATTTTACAAAACAACACAGAAAAAAGACTGGATTTTTGTAACAACAGCTTCCATACACGAGTGAGATTGCCTTTTTCAAATAATAAGCTAGCTAGAAAAGATGTGATAAAAATCTTTTTAAAATGTTATTTAATAACTGTGTGGCTTTTGTGTGGCCTTTACATAAGTTTGCAATATAAAACTAGTCACTAATATATTCACACTGGTTCCTATTTTTAGGTTATGAAGTAAGGAATAATTTAATGGCTTGGTTAATTAACAAAATGCAACAACTAAAAACCTGTAAGCAGAAGAGTATGTTTTATTTTGCATTAATGCAGATTTGTGGTGGAAATCTGTTGCTGGATTCCAATTGAAATGCAGAAACAAGACTCCTGTGGTGACTTGCCCTGGGTGTGTATTCAGTTCATGATTAATGCTGTTATGAGATGCTCGGAAGCTCGGCTTGTGATCATTAGAATTAGAATTAGAATTAGATTCCTTTATTGTCATTCAGACCTTTCGGTCTGAACAAAATTATGTTGCCTGCAGTCATACACAGAACCAATAAAAACAAAACATACAATAAACACAAATTAAACATCCACCACAGTGAGTTCACCAAGCACATCCTCACTGTGATGGAGGCAAAGTCTTAGTCTCCGTCTCTTCCCTCCTTGTTCTCCCTCTGCGCTGAGACGATCGATCCAGGCCGGAGATGCCGCCCTCCAGTCCAGCGGACGTCCGTGGTGATGTCGCCGCCGCCGCCGAAAGCCGGAATGCCGTCTTTGCTCGGAGACGGCCCGCCACAGCATCAGCTCCGGGCAGCTGCCCCAGCTCCAGGCCGCCGCCCCAGCCCCGGGTCCCGCAGACACCACTCCAGGTCCCGCAGTCTCCGCTCCGGGCCGCCGCCCCAGCTCCAGGTCCCGCAGTCTCCGCTCCAGGCCGCCGCCCCAGCTCCGGGTCCCGCAGTCTCCGCTCCGGGCCGCCGCCCCAGCTCCAGGCCGCTGCCCCAGCTCCGGGTCCCGCAGACACCACTCCAGGTCCCGCAGTCTCCGCTCCGGGCAGCCGCTCCAGATCCAGGCCGCCGCCCCAGCTCCGGGTCCCGCAGTCTCCGCTCCGGGCCCTGCTGCATCAGCTCCAGGCCGCCGCCGAAAGCCAGAACGCCGCACCAGCAAGTCAGGCCACCGCTGCCTCAGCCCCGAAGACGGCCAGCCTCTCGTTGGTAAGTCCTGGCTGGCTCTGCCTCCGGAGCCTCGGGATCGGTCGCAGGTTGGAGGCCTCCAGCTCCGCCATTAGGCCTCAGCGCAGACGGAGGCAGAGAAGGGGGATACGACACGAAAAAGTCGTATTCCCCCGAAGGAAGAGACAGAGAACATGTTCCCCCCCCTCCCTAACACAACCCAACAAACTAAAACTTAACCAAAACAAGACAAAAAAACCAACAGAAAAAAGTAAAGACAGACGGACTGAAGGCGAGCCGCAGCTGTTAGCAGCGCCGCCACTTCCGGAACTTTCAAGCCCTACTTGTCACCATGTAACCTGTAGATAAGCTGGGTTTAACCACTTTAATGGAGCTGAACTTGTGAAAGGAACTTTGATTTAACACACAACTATAAAGCACCACGTCTGGCCAAGATTATCTGGACAAACAGGAGCTGAGCAAGGCAAACTTCTTAGCCTGACTAACACTGTGGCTACTGGTATTTATATAATTAGCCCAGCCTTATCATACTATTACTGACAGGATATAAAAGTCAGATAAAAACAGCATTTCCTCTCAGTCATAGAATCAAAAGTAAAGGTACAAGCTCTTTGGCCCATCGAGTCTATGCTGGTCATCGTCCCCCATATACACTAATCCCATTTTATTCTCCCCACATTCTCATTCACTTCCCCAGATTCTTCCAATTTACAGCATTCAATTAAGCCACCAACCTGCATGTTTTTCGGATGTGAGAGGAAACTGGAGCACCCAGAGGAAATCCATGGGGTCACTGGGAGAACGTCACCCATTCCTTCTCTACAGCCTGTCCCTCTGAGTTACGCCAGCATTTTGTGTCTATCTTCGGGAGAATGTCTAAACCTCACAAGACAGCACCAGTGGTTGGGATCAAACCAGGCTGACTGGATCTATGAGGCTGCACTACTGTGCCCCCTTTGGCATTATTAAATCTTAAAATTGCACAGGTACTCTTCTATCATCCTGATATAGCAGAGTTCCTGCAGCAATGGCCAAAAAAGGTGGTCTACTGCATTTCAGAGTCACTTTTATCTCCTGGCAAAAGGCGAAAATGGAACATAGCTCTGGAGTCATACTGCATGGAAGCAGGCCATTTGGCCCAACTCGTCCATACTTTAAATTTAGGTTTAGATGACTATGAAAACTTTTGTTTTGCGTGCTATCCAACAAATCTGATATACCATACTTAAGTACCTTCAAGTCAAATTCAATTACAATAGATAGAGCAAAGGGGAAGACACAGAGTGCAGAATATACCTAGCTTTTAACATTGTAACACATCAGTTCCATAGACAAAGTCCAATGTCCTCAATGGGGTAGAGTTGAATTGAACAGCACCCTAGCTTATGGAAGGACTGTTCAGAAGCCTGATAACAGAGGAGAAGAAGCTGTTCCTGAGTCTAGTGGTACGTACTTTCAAGCTTCTGTACCTTCTGCCAGACAGGCGCAGGGAGAAGAAGGAATGATCGGGGTGGGATAAGGCTTCCATTATGTTGGCTGATTTACTGAGGCAGCGTGAAGTGTAGATGGGGTCTGGTCTGTGTGATGAACTGGGCTATATCTACAACTCTCTGCAATCTTGGGCAGAGCTGTTCCCAAACCAGGCTGGTGGAACCAAACAGTAAACTTTCTATGATGCATCAGTAGAAGTTGTAAGTATTTTTTTGACTGTCACATTAATGTAGTTAGTCCATACAGATAGCTGGTAACACTAATGCCAAGGAACTTGAAGCTCTCAACTATTTCCACTTTGGCACAATGTTGCTGATTGGAGCATGTACTCATGGGGGAGTGGGGGAGATGGGGACACACACGTCCCTCCCATGCTTTGAGAGGTGGGGGACTTTCCCTCCCATGTTTTGTAATCCGGATTTTGAAATTCGGTGAAAAAAAATCTATTAAAATCTCTGCTTTCCTCGAGGTAGTGGGGGTGTCACTGTTAAGCGCTTGTTAAATGTCTCTTAACATCGTATATACACGATATGTCACCAATTGTGTTTTGACCTTCAAGTATTACTGAAGGTATTCACGGAGAATTTCTTAAAGCTGTCTGATGCGGGTACAATTACCGTTTGAACTAATTGGATGTATTGTTGGATGGGAAAGATTTAAACGAGTCGAACAGGTTTCCTGGCTGGCTTGCAGGTAAGTCCCTCATTCATGGTCACTCACGTTATTTACTATTTTTTTCCCCCATCTCTCTCTCTCTCTCCCCCCTCCAAGGTTGGTTCTTCTGTTTGCTTCAGTTTTATTTGTTTAAGTGTTATTTATCACATTGTAGCTTTTGAAAGATTCAAGCAGGTATCAGACACTTTCTAAGGGCTGAATTAGCCCGTTCGCGGGGCCTCTCATCGCCCAGCGCGGCTTAAAATCAATTTGCTGCGCCGAGGCGATCGAGGCTCCCGATGTTGAAGCCCCCATAGGCTGATTTTAAGCCGCGCCAGGCGATTAAAGGATTTGGGGCGGACGAAGCTGTTGTTGCTGGAGTTCAGAGTCAGTCACCAACCAGGTCAGCTCCTGATGTTACCATCCATGGCTGAAGCCTCGGAAGACGTGTGTGTGTGTGTGCGCACGGCCACCAAGAAATCGTGCCTCCCCCCCCCATGTTTTGATAGCGATTTCCACACCTGCATGTACTCACTAAAGTCAATAACTAGCTCCTTTGCCTTGCTGACATTGAGGGAGTGGTTATTGTCCTGACATCATGTTACTAAGTTCTCTATCTCCTTCCTGTACTCCATCTCCTTCCCATCTTAAACAGTGGAAGGACCATACCACATTGCAAAATGCCCAGTCCTGTCGTGAACCTCCTGCCACATCTATTGGAGAAAGTTAAGGTTGGTGAGATATAAATAAAGGATAGAAATGAAGGAAAGAAAGGAAAATGGAAAGTAGAATTAAGCTCAGCCAAAAGGCTTTTCTGCTCATTTATTTATTCAATTAAAACTTCTATTAAAAACTAATAATACAATTTCTAAATGTACTGCACTGACATAAAGGCAAATAGTTGCTGACTACAGATTTAAAGCCACATTAAATGCCACTACCATTCCATTCCAACACTTTAGAAAGGATAATATACAGAGATCAGCAATTTGAAATCAGATACATTGGCTTTTTCCCCATTGTCTGCTGGCTTTTGTCAGGACTGGTGATGTTTTTGATGTTAAAGCCAAAGAATGAAAGTCTCAATGAAGGGTGAGTGGGTTGCATATAGCTTTAATTATTCTACAGCTCGAAAGATGACCATTTCCATTATTAGGTCCTGATTTCTTGTTACATGAAACTCTTAATTTTTATGGAAATACATTGAGAGTTTACAAGCAAGATGTCAGTTGCATGTTCTTTCATGTCACAATTACCCCGTACTAATGAGACCAGAATATAAGACAGTCCTAGGAGTTCGAATTAAGCAATGAAACTACTTTGAATCATTATTGCAACTCATATCTCACGTCAATTTTCCTGCTGCAAACTCTATTGGATTAGAGCCCCGTAGAACAGCAAAGCTCAGCTGCCGTATATCAATGGGGATTTCTGCAAATTTATGCCCTTGTTCAGGTTTACATCCAACTCCAGGGTTCAAGAGGGCAAAAGGTTCTCTGGCCTATCCAAATTCCAACCCATCTGTGAAATCCATGCCACATGGCATTATTATTGGACTGGCTTATTATTGTTAGGTGTATGAGATTCAATGAAAAATGTTGTTTTGCATGCTATCCAGGAAAATTATAGCTTACATCAGATAGCGAAAGAGGGAAACTAAACAGATTGCAAGATATATTGTTTAAGAAGCGAAGTAGACAGAATCCAGAGAACTACATGTCGGTGGTAGGAAAGCTATTGGAGAGGGTTTGTAAGAGTTGTTGGAGACATGCCAAACTTTCCAAATCTTCTGAGGAAGTAGAGGCGTTGGTACACAGAAATGCTGGAGAAGCTCAGCGGGTGCAGCAGCATCTATGGAGCGAAGGAGATAGGCAACGGTTCAGGCCGAAACCCTTCAGTCTGAAGAAGGGTTTCTGCCCGAAACGTTGCCTATCTCCTTCGCTTCATAGATGCTGCTGCACCCGCTGAGTTTCTCCAGCATTTTTGTATACCTTCGATTTTCCAGCATCTGCAGTTCCTTCTTAAACAAGTAGAGGTGTTGGTTGTTTATTTGGATGAGCTTCAATGTGGTTTGTCCAGCACAGATTGTTGGTGATAGTTACACCCAGGACCTCGAAGGTCTTGACCTTCCACTTTCCAATTTCCACTTGACCTCATTTTTGCTGGTGGTTGGGGCTTGTATTCCACCACACCTCTACCTGAAGTCAAGAACAAGCTCCTTTGTCTTACAGTATAATATGGTGTTACAGCTGCAGAGAAAATACAGATTAAAAAGGTGGAAGAGCCTCAATGGGGTAGATTTGAAGATCGGGTATTTTTACTTGGCATATGAAAGGTCCATTCAAGAGTCTGTTCTTACATCTGGAGATATCTTCTTTTTGTACCTATTGCCCGATGGGAGAGGGGAGAAGAGAGAATGATCAGGGTGTGAATGGTCCTTGATTATGTTGGCTGCTTTCCCAAGGCAACATGAAGTATAGATGGAGTCAATTGGGGGAGTCTGGTTTGGGTGTCCACAGTTCTTTGCAATTTCTTGCGATTTTGAACTGAGCAGTTGTCATACCAAGCTGTGAATAAGGAATGGTAGGGAAATGTCGGAAATAGTCCAGGTGTATTTCAGTTCAGTTCACCAACTTCCATCCGGCACTGAAATACACCTGGACTATTTCCGACACTTCCCTACCATTCCTTGACCTCACTATCTCCATCGCAGGTGATAGATTCCTGACTGACATCCACTACAAACCCACTGACTCCCATGGCTATCTGGACTACACTTCTTCCCACCCTGCCTCCTGTAAGGACTCCATCCCCTACTCCCAATTCCTCCGCCTATGCCGCATCTGCTCCCAGGATGAGGCGTTCCACACCAGGACATCTGAAATGTCCTCATTCTTCAGGGAACAGGGATTCCCCTCCTCCACCATAGATGAGGCTCGCACCAGGGTCTCTTCCATACCCCGCAACACTGCTCTACTGCTCTCTCTCCCCATCCCCGCACTCGCAACAAGGGCAGAGTCCCCCTAGTCCTCACCTTTCACCCCACCAGCCGTCACATACAACAAATAATCCTACGTCATTTTCGCCACCTACAACGTGACCCCACCACTCGCCACATCTTCCCATCTACCCCAATGTCTGCCTTCCGCAAAGACCGCTCCCTTCGCAACTCCCTTGTCAATTCTTCCCTTCCCTCCCGTACCACCCCCTCCCCGGGCACTTTCCGTTGCAACCGCAAGAAATGCAACACCTGTCCCTTTACCTCCCCCCTCGACTCCATTCAAGGACCCAAGCAGTCGTTCCAGGTGTGACAGAGGTTCACCTGTATATCCTCCAACCTCATCTACTGCATCCGCTGCTCTAGATGTTAGCTGATCTACATCGGTGAGACTAAGCGGAGGTTGGGCGATCGTTTCGCTGAACACCTCCGCTCGGTCCACAAGAACCTACCTGACCTCCCGGTGGCTCAGCACTTCAACTCCCCCTCCCATTCCCAATCCAACCTCTCTGTCCTGGGTCTCCTCCATTGCCAGAGTGAGCAACACAGGAAAGTGGAGGAACAGCACCTCATATTCCGCTTGGGGAGCCTGCATCCGGTGGGCATGAACATTGAATTCTCCCAATTTTGTTAGCCCTTGCTGTCTCCTCCCCTTCCTTAGCCCTCGAGCTAACTCCTCCCATCCCCCAGCCCTCGGGCTCCTCCTTCTCCTTTCTCCTTCCTTCTCCCCGCCACCCCCTATCAGTCTGAAGAAGGGTTTCGGCCAAAAACATTACCTATTTCCTTCGCTCCATAGATGCTGCTGCACCCGCTGAGTTTCTCCAGCATTTTTGTGTACCTTCATTACATTTAATTACTGCCTAGTTTGAGTTGCTTACATCTAGAATATTCAATTCCTTAGCCTGACTGGGGGATAAAAATGGAAAGTACATTGACATCTTCTCCTGAAAATGTGGCCATACTTGGTCAGAGTGATTCTTTAACTGGTGGTGCTTCTGCTTCTACTCCCTGCCTGTCCCAGAGGCAGGTAACCTGGCACAGGTTGGTGCTTAGCTACATCTGAGTTCACACTGCCCAGCCTTAAAAGAAAAGGCACCTCGGGATCCTGCAAAGGGATGTGAGCAAATCAATAAATGGAGCGGGATCAAAGACTGCGCTGCAAATTCATTCCTTCTGCAGATAAATTCCCAAATCCTCATGTCAGCCATTTGTGGTGAATGCTAACATAACAACCCAATAAAAGACCAGGAGGGGAGAAGAGCAATGCCAATGATTAGGAAAAGATGGCAACACTCAGATAAATGTTTCAAAATTCCATAAAGATACTGTAAACACTCACATGGGAACATTCTATTCAAAAGCCATTTGAAAGCAACCACAAATTATGGCATTTCAAATCGACAATTAAAGCACTTGCCACTAGGATAGTGCTAATGATATCAAGATACGGATTTATGTACAAAATAAAACACATGTTTGGCAGTCAACCAGCCAGATTGCTTCAGCTGTTTATATGCAGCCATTTTGCATTTTTCTGGAAGAGCAATTATTTTCTGAAAATGTTCATTTTATACCCCGAGGTTCATTCGACACCTATCTAAATCTAGATTTGAGCTTCTCAAACCACCAGTCCAGTGTTGATTTTGGGCATTATCCTTATGACAATACTTCTACACAGAACCATAAAGGCACTAAACCATCAGAAATTGTATGCTGCCTAAGAACATCCGAAGAAGTAGGCAGTAACGGAGTCAGTTTGGAAATTAGCATAAATCACCACATACCCTGGGGTTCCTTCAAACCAAATAGTGCCAGGTCTTTTTTTTATGGACAGATTAAAACATTTGAGAATAAGGATATTGTGGGGGAGATCGAAGAGATCAGCTGATTCATCAGCCAAAGAGATGGGGATAATATCAGGGCATGAGGACCCCGTGGATACCATTGTACTGACAGCATTGTGAATTACATCCTCACATGGTCTGCACAGATTAGTCTACCTGGTGTCTGTGTGTTATTCCTTTCCATATTGAATAGTGGAGCCGTGATAACTGGCAACAAGGTCATGTAATATGCTTCTTTAGAAGTACATTTTGCTTACCTCTCATGAAGCAAACTAATCCACTGTGTCTTTTACAGTACAAGCCAGGAAATCTTCAATTAATGCCTTGGACTTCTTCAGTGGTGCAGCTGAGACTAGAGTTGAATATGCAGAAAGAAAAGTATATTTTTTCCATTCTACATCACATTCCTGAAGGGAAAGGTCAATTTTCCTCTTACGTGTAGATCTTAAATTTAAATTCTTGCTCGTTCCAGGCAAACAGGAGACTGTAGTTTTTTGGAGTTGGTTAATGGGGCTGAATGGTGAGATTTCCCCACCCTGCCAACCACCCCACTGTTGCATACATTCAATGGTAGATGTTTAACAGTGGGGATCAGTTGGATAAACAACAGCGGGCAGAGAGTACAGTGAAGCTCAAGTAATTATCCGTTTTTCTTTGCACCTACACTGAGGAGAGAATCAATGTCATAGGTGCACATGGTGTGGAGTGAGATGCAGTGGGATTGAAGCAAAGCTCCCACTTCTGTGTCCAGAGCAAGGCTCATTGATGGCTGGAACTGGCTATGAAAGATGTGGTTAGATCTTGGAAATATCAATAACATGCAGGAACTGAATACATCAGCTGTGCCTGACACAAGCCCTTGAGTTTATGATCTATTTTGACTTACAACATAGAACAGCACAGGAAAAGGCCCTTTAACCCACAATGTATGTGCCGAACAGGATGCCAAGACCAACTCTTATCTGCCTGCACATAATCCATATCCCTCCAAAGTATGGAAGCCAAGATTCATCTAAAGGAGGCTACACCTTGGTTATTAAAGCATGAACTGTACTTTACGGTCTGAAATATACGACTGGGAGATAGCTGGAGAAATTGCAGGAGACAGTGTGCACACAGTGTTGAACCAGTCAGGCTTTCTGACTGGGTTCCTCTAGTTATTCCTGGGTGGCAGTTTTGGGATATGTGAACATCAACAAGGCAGACAGATACCCCTTCTATCTGATTGCTGACTTGTTGATGGAGGGGAACAGCTTCAGTGTTTGGTGAAAGCTGTAGGGTAGGCAATACCTATAACGGAAGATTGCAGATATATTTCCAGGGGAGGGTAGTGTGGGGTGGTGTCCCCAAGTTTCTGCTCTTGCTCTAGTTGGCGGAGGCTGCTAGGATAGAGTTGCTGAGGAGTTCCCCTCGTGTGGCTCTGCAGTGAGAACTGTGGGTAGTTCACACTGGTGATTGAGGACTGAATATTGATGATGTTGCGTCCGCATGTCCCAGTCATCTTGAGAGCTGTTGCAGCCCCACTCGTCTAGGCAAGTACAGGGCGTTCAGTCACACTCTTGACTTGTAGGTGGTGGAAAGACTTTAGGTCAGGAATTTTACTTCGGAGTCACGTGAGTGACTACGTGAAGAACCCCGCCAGGACGCATGCGTGCCATATCGCTACACGCATTGCAACGAGTCACAGCAGCGGGAACGACATTCCCCTTAGCGGCAGAATTTGAAAGCCGGGAACAGCAGGTAAGGAGACTCTGCGTTCCTTCCACTTACCTTACAGGTGGAGACATGGACCAGATCCACGAAGGCTGCGAAAAAGCTGGCGGGGGAGAACCGCGGAGTTGCGGGCAGCCAGCAGCAGCAGCCAACGGCACGCCAATCTCCCAAAATGGGAACAGCTGTGCCCGACTTCGCTCCCGCACCGGCCACGGCCGGGCGGTAGAGCGAAGCAAAAAAACTAACAGTGTCGTTGACTCCGATGAGTCCGACTCTGAATAGCCGCGAGCGGCCAGTGCCCATGAGCATTGGGGCCGGTTGGAGCGGCTTCAGGAGCAGCCGCGAGCGGCCAGTGCCCGTGAGCATTGGAGCCGGTTGGAGCGGCTGCAGGAACTGAAGCAGGAGCGACTTCAGGAGCAGCTGCGATGGCCAGTGCCTGCGAGCATTGGAGCCGGTTGGAGCGGCTGCAGGAACTGGAGCAGCCGCGATGGCCAGTGCCCAAGAGCATTGGAGCCAGTTGGAGCGGCTGTTGGAGCAAATACTCCAAAGTGACAGGCTCCGGGAGATGGAGACTAGTCACAGTGGGCAGCTAGTACCTCTTGTAGGGCTGCACAGTGTTTCTCCCTCATCAGAGGGGAGTACGGGGGGTCAATTCTGGGCTGACCCTGAAGTGGGGTGTGCAGAACATACCCATAGTGCACATGGGGTGCAAGAAAACCTATTGGATATGGTGTCCCAGTTTATTCAACCCGACCAAACTGGCCAAAACCTGGAACCTAAAATAGCTGCAAGCATTGACTACTTGTCATTCAACCAGCTATAAGGACAGGCATTATTGGACACCACAGCAAGACACTTACCACCAGGGAACTGCAAAACACTGAATGTTCCCAGTATCAACCAGTGTATTTGAAAACATGTTGGAGCCTCAATCAGAGCCAGGGACTTGAAACTACAGAAAGTTCTGAAAGTCCTAACAGCGGGAATTACGGTTTTTGCCCGCACAATAAACGAAAAAGACATGACACAAGATCACCAGGATGCACTGGCTTTATTTTGCAACTACCAATAATAGTAAACAGCATTAGGAAGAAGTGCCATCCAACCAGCTTTAGACCCTAATTTGCAGGCCTATGCAAACCTGGAACCTCCAAACCACCAATATTACTATTTGGAGGCAACTTATCAAAACAGGTAAAAGAACTTGACGAAGAGGGTAAAACCCTGGGGCTCATTAAAGCAATGTCTAAAAACTACTTCGGCCAGGAAAAAGCACCCCTACGCACCACCAGTCGGCCACGACAAACTGGTGAAAGCTCACAGGCCTGGAACACTCAACATCGGTCTTTTTAGGCCATGGCCCAGACTGGCCAACCTGGGGAATGCTCTAACCATCAACACCGACCCAACTACAGATCCAGACACCGACGCCTCAACGTCCACGGAGGATGCCGAAAAAGTAACAAACCTACCAATAGTAACCATGGAGGTAGGTGGGTCTGGTTCCTTACGAGGTTGGTGGGAGATTACAATTCTATCTGGATGCATGGAATAAATTAACTACAGACACTTATATTTTCAGAAGTATAGGGTTATACCATAGAATTTATACAAAAACATAATCCTCCAGATCAGCATGTACCGAACCGAATGTTCATGCTTACAGGCAAAGAAAAATCAAAAGCGCATGCTGAACTACAGTGGCCATATAAAAAAGGAGTAATGGAGGAAACCCAACACGAATCACAGGAATTCGAGTCCAAAATCTTTATCATAAACAAGATGGCGGTTGCCGCATCATCATAGATTTGACTAATTTGAATACTTTCGTACTATATATTCATTACTAGATGGAAACCTTTGTTACTGTTAAGCAATTGATTTCCTAGGTTACTACATGGCAAGCATCGTTTAAAAGATGCTTACTATACAATACCCATTAGAGGTGACCACAGATGTTATTTAACACAATGGATCATCTGGGGTTCACCCTTAACACAGTTCACATGTCAGTGACTTTGCCGAAAGAAAAGGTTACAGCCTTCATGGAGGCTTGCAGCAAAATCATTGACATCACAAAACCATCCATCAGACTGGTAGCAAGAATAATTGGCATTATAGTGGCTGCGTTTCCAGCCACACAAATCGGACCTTTACATTATCGAAATTTACAGAGAGCTAAAATACGAGCACTCAAAAATTATGGTGGTCATTTTGACAGACCAATGAAGCTACCAACAGAGGCCATAATGAAACTAAAATGGTGGAAAGATAACATTAGGCATTGTTCCAATCCAAACATTATCAGCTACCCGTCTTTGGAACTACAAACTGATGCCAGTGCACTTGGTTGGGGTGCTACCAATTCCATCTCCAGCTGTGGGGGAGATGGAATGCACAGGAGGCATCATTATTACAAACACTGGGCATAAACTACCTGGGAATGTTAAGGGCATTCCATGGCCTTAAGTCATATTGTTCTGGGTTATATCACCAGCATGTTAGACTACAAATTGACAACACCGTGGTAGCATATATCACCCATATGGGTGGAAACAAATCGACATTATGTGACAATCTGGCCAACACAATTTGGCAATAGTGTATCCAGAGAGAGATATTTGGATATCAGCTACCTACTTACCAGGTAAACTAAATTTAGTGGCAGACAACAGGTCACGCAAATTCAATGAAAACGCTAATGGACGTTGGATAAAAATGTATTTGCTGAAATTACAGCACGGTATGGAACACCAGATATCGACCTATTTGCATCCAGGCTCACACCAGCTATCGAATTATGTTCATGGGAACCAGAACCTGGGGCAGTGGCAACAGATGCATTTTCGCTGCATTGGGGGATTGTTTATTTATGCATTCCCTCCTTTCTGCCTCATCAGTCGGGTATTTAGGAATATACAGCAAGACTCCGCGTCTGGTATTTTGATAGTACCCGATTGGCCTACTCAACCATGGGTCCCGGTGATACTCGACATGGTATTAGAACCATGTATCACCATCCATCATAGACCTAATTTACTGGTTCATCCCGCAACAAGGGGAAGTTACCCATGTCATAATTATATAAACCTATTAATTTGTAGAGTTTGAAACCACCTCTACTACACCTGGGACTGACGGACCGAACAGTGGATATTATTTCAGCGGCCCACTGACAGTCCACCAAAAAACAGTACTTGGTGTCATCAAGAAATGGGAAGTACTGTCACAACAATAAACATCACCCACAGATCTATGAACATCCCGTCTGTTCTGGAATTCCTGGCAAGCCTCCATTACGATGAGAGGCTCAGATATAGTGCCATCAACTGCGCCAGAAGTACTCTGTCAACATACCTGTGGCAAGGAACAGAGCGGCATTCTGTTGGGACACACCCTGGTAACCAAACGCATGAGGGGCATTTTTAATGTTAATCCCCCAAGAACCAGGTACTCCCAAATGTGGGATGTGAGCATTGTACTGACCATGTTAAGAAACTGGTCTCCAGCTACAGCTCTGTCCCTACAGAAACTGACTATGAAAACAGTCATGCTGATGGCCTTGGTCACGGCACAAAGGGTCCAGTCACTACAGAAACTAAGGCTGGACAACATGACTATTTCATCTGGAAATTTAACTTTTCACATCAATGAATTAGTCAAACAAAACAGACAGAGGTCAGCAGGCCTAAAAACAGAATTCAGGGCCTACCCGACAGATGATCGTCTCTGTATTGTAACACACTTACTATTATATATGGAGTATACTAAGATCATCAGAGGGAAAGAATTGTCACTTTTAATCAGCTACAAACAGCCACTCAAAACAGTGACAGTCCAGACCATCTCTAGATGGCTAAAACAGGTCCTAATAAAGGCTGAGTAGACACTAGCATTTTTAAATCTCACTCCACCAGGGCTGCAGCTACATCGGCAGCTATGAAGTAGGATGTTCCTATGGACCAAATCCTCAAGACAGCAGGATGGTCAACGGAGAAAATTTTCCAAAGATTTTATAACAAACCAGTCATTGAACCTGGAACATTTGCAGAAACAATTTTAAGTTCTGTAATATAATTTACCCCATATATAGGGGCTATAATCTGGTGTTAATATATTTATCGTTGGGTTTTCAATATCGTATTGATGTCTAATGATGTTAACACTATTCTCCCCATAATCAAGGCAGATGTGATGCATGGACTCGTTTCCACGGCATGAAATCACAGAGCTTTAAAATCTTCACGTAGTCACTCACGTGACTCCGAAGTAAAATAGTAAGCTTAAACGAGAACTTACCAGTTTGAAGTTTGATCGTTATTTTATGAGGAGTAACGTTGAGGGATTACGTGCCCTCCGCTCCCACCCTTGATCATATACTCAACTGGTATCTCTTCTCTAATCTTACTATGTTTAGTCATTACAGTTATCTGTGTTAGCCTTCAACACGATAGTCCCCACTGGACTGGCAGGGAAGCTAATGAAATTGGGGCTCAACACCTCCCTGTGTGCCTGGGTCCTGGACTTTCTCACCGCCAGGCCCCAGGTAGTCAAGATGGGAGGGAATACATCGAAGTCCCTCACCCAGAGCACAGGATCGCCCCAGGGTTGCGTCCTCAGCCCCCTATTGTACTCCCTGTACACACATGACTGTGTGGCTAGGTTCAGCTCCAATTCAATAATTAAGTTTGCTGATGACACTGTGGTGGTGGGCCTGATCTCAGACAACGATGAAAAGGCCTACCGGGAGGAGGTGGCTGATCTAGCGCTCTGGTGCCAGGATAACAGCCTCCTCTTGAACATCAAAAAAACGAAGGAGCTGATCATGGAGTTTAGGAGGGCACATCATCCGAGGACATACACTCCATTGAGTATAAATGGGGATCCTGTGGATAGGGTGAACTGTTTTAAATATCTGGGAGTCCACATCTCTGAGGATATGACATGGGCATCACACGCCTCAGCACTCGTGAGGAAGGCAAGGCAGTGCCTTTACCACCTCAGGCAATTGAGGAAATTCAGAGTGTCTCCGAGGATCCTCCAGTGCTTCTATGCAGCGGCGGTGGAAAGCATCTTGTCTGGTAACATTACCATCTGGTTTGGGAATTGCTCTGCCAAGGACAAGAAGGCTCTGCTGAGAGTAGTGCATTCGGCCGAACGCACTATGGGAACTTCACTCACCCTCCTGCAGGAACTATACAACAGGAGGTGCAACTCCAGAGCAAACAAAATCATGAGAGACAACCTTCCACCCCTGCAACGGACTGTTCCAGCTGCTACGGTCAGGCAAACGCCTCCGTTGCCATGCGGTGAGAACGGAGAGGTTGAGAAGGAGTTTCTTCCCAGAGGCAATTCGGACTGTAAACTCTACAGAACGTTTTTCCTTCTATTATTTATTATGTAAAAGAATATGTGTGTTATGATTATGTTTATAATTTGTTTGGTTGTTTTGTTGTTTGTCTTTTGCACAAAAAAATCCGCGAGCATTGCCACTTTCATTTCACTGCACATCTCGTATGTGTATGTGACAAATAAACTTGACTTGACTTGACTTGACTTGATTTCACACCGCTGCTTTGAAGAATGACACGCATGCGTCCTGGCGGGGTTCTTCAGGTAATCCCCTCAACGTTACTCCTCATAAAATAACGATCAAACTTCAAACTGGTAAGTTCTCGTTTAATCTTACTATTAAGTTGCACATCAGAGAACAGCTTGTACTTACGTGACTGGCCAGGTTGCTGAAGCTCTGGTGCATTTCTGCATTCAGAAGTGAAACATAAGACTCTGTGGGTGAATCAATTGAACCCTGCACCATTGGGAAGCCAGTAATCGTGGCAAAACCACACACACTTGGCCCTTTTTTGTGAGCTTTCTCTTCCCCCTACTGTTGTTTTAGAGGCCATGAGGATCAAAAGTATTCTGCTTTTTAAAAATTCCATAAATAAGTTAATTATTTCTAATTTCATCATTTTATATATCTAGCAACTGTTTTCTCCAATCACTAAACATTTCTGTAACACTCTGTGGCCTCACTGTGTCCTCATAGCTTACATTTCCTCTCCATGCCCTCGTTGAGCTTGGATACACGGCCCACGGCCCTTTTATCCAAGCGTCAAAATAGCTCATCAACCTGGGACACTGCAATCAATCACAGCCTGCCAAGTTAAAAATTACTGTTATTCCTACTCTCTGCATCCTCTTTAAACAATCTTCTATCAATTCAAATATTACTCTTAGTCTTGTCTACTTTGGTTTAATAATCTTCTGTATGTCATTTTAGTCACAGTCATAAGCACGGAAACAGGCCCTATGGCCGACCAAAAGGCCCTTTCTAAGCTAGTTCCATTTACCTGTGCCTGGTCCATATACCTCAAAACCTGTCCAAATGTATTTTAAATATTGTTATTGTACCTGCCTTAACTACTTCATGTGGCAGCTCGTTCTATATACCCACCACACACTATGTGAAAGAGTTGTCCCTCAGGTCTCAATCAAAAATCTAAAAAGATTGTACCCCAACTAATTTTGAAATTTTCAATAAAGTACATTAAACTGCATCTTCTTTTTACACCCTGCCAATTACATAATTGCTGATAAAGATGATATTTATCAAGTATACTTTCTCACTCATAACAGTTGGTTAGCTGCCCAATCATTGTATGCTTTTCTCTGGACTCCTATCACTTAATCAGTAGTAATGCCAGCATTCACCTGTGATGGATTTCAGGCTAACTGCTTCCCCCCTCTCTCCTCCTTTGAATGGTAAATTACATTTGCTAGCCTCCAGTCCACTGGACCCATTCCAGAATTGAAGAATTTTGGAAAATTATTATTAATACACCTATTATCACTGCAGTCACCTTCCTTGAACTCAAAGATAGATCAGCTCTGTTGACTATCAGTTATTAATTTAGTTCCGATGAGGGTCTTTGACCTGAAAAATTAAGTCTGTTTCTCTCTCCAAACTCTGACTGCTGAGAGATTCTGTTAGTTCTTCCACTATTTTCTCTTTACTAACATAAATTGCTTTAAATTTCACACTTCTATAAGACCCTTAGTCACTGACTCTGGCTTGTTTTCTACTATGAGTATTGCTGCCCATGTTCCACGAATCAAAACCCCTGAACTAGGCACCACTCAGTAAGTTGTGCCTTCAATTCCCTCATTTGTTTGGTTTACATATAACATAAGGAATAATCCAGAGATCTGAGATGCTGCAAATCTATTTCTGCCCCGGCTCCTCAAATTCCTTTAGCAGGACTTCATTCTTAGTTCTGCTTTGGCTATGGTTTCTGACTTTGGCCATACCTCTGCCGTCCCCCTCAAACACTGTGAAGTGAACCAATTTCACCATATATTGCAGCAACTCACTTGAGACACAAAGTGTGCATGCGTAGATTGTTCTTTGCAGATCACCTCTCCAATTTTCTAATTAATTTGTTGCGACCCACTCTGTAATTAATCACATGACGTGATTCTTAAAGGAGCATGATCCTATTGTTTCCAATTCTTTTTGCAATGTTTTATCATTGTCCAATAAGTTAGTTTAGTTTAGTTTAGAGAGTCCGCACTGACCAGCGATCCCCATGTATTAACACTACCCTACACGCACTAGGAACAATTTTTACATTTCTATCAAGCCAATTAACCTACAAACCTGTACGTCTTTGGAGTGTGGGAGGAAGCTGGAGATCTCGGAGAAAACCCACGCAGGTCACGGGTAGAATGTACAAACTCCGTACAGACAGCGCCTGTTGTCCGGATTGAACCCGGGTCTCTGGCGCTGTACGGCAGTAGCTCTACTGCTGCACCACTGTGCCGCACATTTTCACATTCCTGTTGGACAAAATCAGAATCATCTGTCTGACTCATTGACAACATCCTCTGTTCTTATCTATAGAGTGAACCTAAATCTCTAGCTAGCCAAGATCTGGATAATTTGAGAGATTGGCCTCTCCAGTAAAGTATAATGAGCATACTCTGAGACATTATACATCCTGTGCAATTTGTTTGTTGCTGGCCTTTTGGAGAGGTAATAATTTGTAGGCATTGAAGGAGTGGGAATCGCACAGTTTCCCACAAGGTCATCTTCCAGCCTCCCATGAGTATTCTGTGCTCTTCTTCTTCTTGCGTATGGCGTGCACAGCTTAAAGTTGTAGGACAACTTGTTCTATTTGATCTTATTTGATTGATTGCATTTGTCGAAACAGGGAAGACCACGTGATGGTTGCAATCTTCCCCCCCAACATTCTGTGCTAACTTCATGGAAATTAAGATGGAGTATAGGAAGGCATCAGTTTCTCCTCAGTTGGGAGAAGTACGGAGCTCCTTAACTATCCTTAATGGCCACGCAGGTTGGGCACCAGTGCAAAAAGTGTGCACCTGAAGCTATTGAAAAAGCTGCCAACTTCAAGGGGAAGTTCTCTGGATACAAGAAGTCACACCAAAACTTTTATTGGAAATCATTTCTCTTGGCCAGCCATGGCTAACATCTGAAATGTCCTCACTATTCAGGGAACGGGGGTTCCCCTCCTCCACCATAAATTAGGCTTGCACCAGGGTCTCTTCCATACCCCGCAACACTGCTCTCTCTCCCCATCCCCGCACTCGCAACAAGGGCCGAGTCCCCCTAGTCCTCACCTTTCACCCCACCAGCCGTCACATACAAAAAATAATCCTCCGTCAGTTTCGCCACCTCCAACGTGACCCCACTACTCGCCACATCTTCCCATCTCCCCCCATATCTGCCTTCCGCAAAGACCGCTCCCTCCATAACTCCCTTGTCAATTCTTCCCTTCCCTCTCGGCCCACCCCCTCCCCGGGCACTTTCCCTTGCAACCGCAGGAGATGCAACACTGTCCCTTTACCTCCCCCCTCGACTCTGTTCAAGGACCCAAGCAATCGTTCCAGGTGCGACAGAGGTTTACCTGCATCTCTTCCAACCTCATCTATTGCGTCCGCTGCTCTAGATGCCAGCAGATCTATATCGATGAGACCAAGCGGAGGTTGGGCGATCGTTTCGCCGAACACCTCCGCTCGGTCCGCAATAACCAAGCTGACCTCCCGGTGGCTCAGCACTTCAACTCCCCCTCCCACTCCGCCTCTGACCTCTCTGTCCTGGGTCTCCTCCATGGCCACAGCGAGCAGCACCGGAAATTGGAGGAACAGCACCTCATATTCCGTTTGGGGAGTCTACACCCCCGGGGCATGAACATCGAATTCTCCCAATTCTGTTAGTCCTTGCTGTCTCCTCCCCTTCCTCAGCTCCCCTGCTGTCTCCTCCCACCCTCCAGCCTTCTGGCTACTCCTCCTTTTCCCTTTCTTGTCCCCACCCACCCCCACCCCCGATCAGTCTGAAGAAGGGTTTCGGCCCGAAACGTTGCCTATTTCCTTCGCTCCATAGATGCTGCTGCACCCGCTGAGTTTCTCCAGCTTTTCTGTGTAACCATGGCTAATTATAGTTGAGATGCAATCCAGTTCATTATGAATTCATTGCAGTCACGAGGCTAAATCGCATGCATGTGACTAATTGTAAAATAAAGAGGCAAAATAACACCAACCTGATTACCAATCAAAGTGACGAATCCACAACTTTGCGTAGTGCTGTGGGAAGAAAAAGAGCTGGTCAGGAGGGCAGCTGGTTGGAAGAAGGGGAGCAAGACATCCAGCTGCTTCAGTTATTAAATTCTGTCCAAAGGCACTCCTTTATTCCAGAAATTGCATCTTATCATTTAGATCAGAAAATTGACTCAACTCCTTTAAATGCATCAGTCTGTGGTTATGCAATGCATCTTTCCAATAAATTGAATAATTTCAAGCGTGAAAAAAACATAATTTAAATTCCTAACCTTTTACTGCAAAGCTAAGTCTCCTTGGCTGTCCAACTCGGCTGGTGTGATATAATGGGACCATAAAATCTCAGGTCTCATCTTGGAAATCCAGTTACTACAGTGCATTCAGAAAGTATTCATATCCCTTCACTTTTTCCACATTTTGTTACATTACAGCCGCATTCTAAAATGGATTAAATTCATTTTTTTAAAATCATCATCCTATACACAATACCCTATAATAAAAAAGCGAAAACACGTGTTTAGAAATTTTTGCAAAGTAATTAGATAGAAATAACTGAAATATCACATTTACATAAGCATTTAGACCCTTTACTCAGTACTTTGTTGAGGCACCTTTGCAGCGATTACAGCCTCAAGTCTTCTTGGGTATGACGCTACAAGCTTGGCACACCTGTATTTGGGTAATTTCTCCCATTCTTCTCTGCAGATCCTCTCAAGCTCTGTCAGGTTAAAGGGGGAGCGTCGATGCACAGCTATTTTCAGGTCCCTCCGGAGATGTTCAATCGGGTTCAAGTCTGAGCTCTGGCTGGGCCACTCAAGGACATTCACAGACTTGTCACAAAGCCACTCCTGCGTTGTCTTGGCTGTGTGTTTAGGGTTGTTGTCCTGTTGGAAGGTGAACCTCTGGCCCAGTCTGTGGTCCAGAACGCTCTGGAGCAGGTTTTCATCAAGGATCTCTCTGTACTTTGCTCCGTTCATCTTTCCCTCGATCCTGAATAATCTCCCAGTTTCTGCCGCTGAAAAACATCCCCACAGCATGATGCTGCCACCACCATGCTTCACCGTAGGTATGGTATTGGCCAGGTGATGAGCGGTGCCCGGTTTCCTCCAGACATGACGCTTGGCATTCAGGCCAAAGAGTTCAATCTTGGTTTCATCAGACCAGAGAATCTTGTTTCTCATGCCTTTTGGCAAACTCCAAGCGGGCTGAGGAGTGGCTTCCGTCTGGCTATTCTACCATAAAGGCCTGATTGGTGGAGTGCCGCAGATATAGCTGTCCTGCCGGAAGGTTCTCCCATCTCCACAGAGGAACTCTGGAGCTCTGTCCGAGTAACCATCGGGTTCTTGGTCACCTCCCTGACCAAGGCCCTTCTGCCCCGATTGCTGTTTGGCTGGGTGGTCTATGAAGAGTCCTGGTGGTTCTAAAGTTCTTCCATTTAAGAATGACGGAGGCCACTGTGCTCTTCGGGACCTGCAAAGCTGCAGAAATTGTTTTATGCCCTTCCCCAAAGCTGTGGCTCGCCACAATCCTGTCTCGGAGATCTACAGACAACTCTTTTGTCTTCATGGCTTGGGTTTTGCTCTGACATGCACTGTCAACTGTGGGACCTTGTATAGACAGGTGCGTGCCTTTCCAAATCATGTCCAATCAATTTAATTTACCACTCGTGGACTCCAATCAAGTTATAGAAACATCTCAAGGATAACCAATGGAAACAGGATGAACCTAAGCTCAATTTTGAGTGTCAGAGCAAAGGGTCTGAATACTTATGTAATTGTGATATTTCAGTTATATATTTTTAATTACTTTGCAAAAATGTCTAAAAACCTGTTTTCGCTTCTTCATACTGGGGTATTGTGTATAGATTGATGTTAAAAAAATGAATTAAATCCATTTTAGAATAAAGCTGTAACGTAACAAAATGCGGAAAAAGTGAAGGGGTCTGAATACTTTCTGAATGCACTGTATGTAATGGGAAGAACCATCAATGCCCCCTTTTCAAGGCCAGATGACAAGACAGAGGTAGTAAGTGGCTAAAAGATAATCCTGCTAAAGGAAATATTGGCTTCCCCATCTCCAGTTTGGAAACTGACCCAGTTGGAGATGGGAATCCTGGAGCAGCAGCTTTAACCTTGAATAATAACCATATAACCATATAACAATTACAGCACGGAAACAGGCCATCTCGGCCCTACAAGTCCGTGCCGAACAATTTTTTTTCCCCTTAGTCCCACCTGCCTGCACTCATACCATAACCCTCCATTCCCTTCTCATCCATATGCCTATCCAATTTATTTTTAAATGATACCAATGAACCTGCCTCCACCACTTCCACTGGAAGCTCATTCCACACCGCTACCACTCTCTGAGTAAAGAAGTTGCCCCTCATATTACCCCTAAACTTCTGTCCCTTAATTCTGAAGTCATGTCCTCTTGCTTGAATCTTCCCTATTCTCAAAGGGAAAAGCTTGTCCACATCAACTCTGTCTATCCCTCTCATCATTTTAAAAACCTCTATCAAGTCCCCCCCTTAACCTTCTGCGCTCCAAAGAATAAAGACCTAACTTGTTCAACCTTTCTCTGTAACTTAGTTGTTGAAAACCAGGCAACATTCTAGTAAATCTCCTCTGTACTCTCTCTATTTTGTTGACATCCTTCCTATAATTGGGCGACCAAAATTGTACACCATACTCCAGATTTGGTCTCACCAATGCCTTGTACAATTTTAACATTACATCCCAGCTTCTATACTCAATGCTCTGATTTATAAAGGCTAGCATACCAAAAGCTTTCTTTACCACCCTATCTATATGAGATTCCACCTTCAAGGTTATACCCAGATCCCTCTGTTCAACTGTATTCTTCAATTCCCTACCATTTACCATGTACGTCCTATTTTGATTTGTCCTGCCAAGGTGTAGCACCTCACATTTATCAGCATTAAACTCCATCTGCCATCTTTCAGCCCATTTTTCCAAATGACCTAAATAATGTAGAGATCTTTTTTGCTCATCTTGGAGCTTTCTCTTCAACTTCCTTAAATTATGGCAGAAAGGAAGATGTCAAACACAGGCAGGTGGGACTAATGCAGATGGGACATGTTGGTCGGTGTGTGGGCAAGTTGGGCTGAAGGGACAGTTTCCATGCTGTATGACACTATGACTCTATGTCAAATGATCCTGGAGCATGTGCCACCATTCAATAAGGTCAAGGCACGTCTTGTTCCTTGCCCACACAATTTCTTCTGATTTTGTTTGTTCTAAGCAGTTGTTGATCTCTTCCTTGTGGTTACTCAGTTCTGGCACATTTCCTGACCTAGATAACCCTCATTTAGTTCAAAATGGAGAACATCGAAAGCTGAAACTAGGCTCTTCACTTCTTAAAAAAAAGACTATCTCGACCCAGTCAGATTACACCATCTCAATGAAATCATTCCTCTTTCATCCAGGCTTCTGTGTATTGGTCCGGTTTCCTCAATCTCTCCTCACAAGATAACCCCCTCATTCCAGAAATCCATGTTGCATTAAATCCAGGGAAGTGTTTCAAATTTTGAACAGAAGTTCAAAGAGGCACATAGTACTCGATTTTCAGAATGCCACAGCAGCAATGGGGGCCAAGAGGCATCCAAAATGCTCCCTCACCACCACGTGTTACGACTCAGAGGCTTAAGCACAAAATTCCATGCTGATTCCCCAACAGTGCCTCTGGGATGAGCTGCTCATTGTTGTTTGTGGGAGATTATGATGTTGGGTTGGCCTGCTGATTGCTGTAGGTTGGTCAGATGCTATTCCGAGTGGAGCCAGATAGTGATCAGAAGGGTTTCTCATGGAGGCCAGGAATACTGAATGGTGGTTAGGGGCAGCTGATGACAAATGGAAGATCCTAATTACCACACCTCCTGCTTTGAATTAGTTCAGGCAGCAAAGATAGCTTTATTAGCCGTTAGGGGCTTTTTGATGCCCTGGACATGTGAAAGGTTCTGACAATCACAAATGCATAACAATCCCTTCATTCAACTTGGCACTGGAGGGTACTGCCATTATTCATGAGCTAGTTGTCCCGAACTTTCAGAGCCAACCCACACTTCCATAGCCTGCAGAAAAGGCTATCCCTGTGTTATTTAGAAAAACATAGATACTGTCTCCCTATCCAAATCGTGAATCATGTTTGGGCCTTGACACTACTTTTCTGTTTTTAGTTCATCAGTAATTGGTTTTCCACTGTTCTTCTGGCAAAATGTATTGGAATCGGGTCGGTGTGGAGGAAAGTCCTGGTCTTAGTTTCATGGGGCTGTATCTTAATTCCCCAAAACACGTGGCCTGAGGTCGAGTTGCAAACAAAAAAAATGTGTAAAAGGCAACAGACCCTCCTCGAACTCTGGCTGTCAAAGAAGCGGGGATGAAGCTTGGGTGATCAATCTGCTGGAGGAAAATGGTAGGTTATATTTTGTTACATTTGGAAAATGTTAGGTATTATGAGGTTACTAGCCTTCATTTTCACAGTTGGAATAGGCATGGGTAGTAGAGTTGGAGGGGTCTGTGCCTGGTGCACACCCCTTATCCCCACTAATTTCAGGATGTAAGAATTATGTCAGCAGTCAGCTATTTTAGGAAGTACTTAATTATATGTAGGATCGCACAGTGGCCTAGCTGATAGTGCTACTGCCCCACAGCACAGGAGACCAGGGTTCAATCTTGACTTTGGGTACTGTTTGTGTGGAGCTTGCAGGTTTTTTTCTGTGACTCTGGTTTCCACCCACATATGAAAGGGTGGTTAGGGAAAGAGTAGGTCCCCTTAAAAATCAGCACAGCCCTCTTTTTGTTGAGCCCCAAGGGATGGGGGAGATAGTAAATGAATACGCTTCAGCTGATTTTACCGAGCAGACGATTAAGGAAGTGAGACTTGGGAGTTGTGACTTCTTAGATCAAATATGAATTACCAAAAAGGATGTATTGCAGTTTTAAACCACATTGGCTCAATCACTAGGGCCTGACCAAGTGCATCCTTAAAGCTAGAGGAGAAATTGCAGAGGCCCTTGGAGAGATATTTGCAACAGATTTAGCCATAAGCTACGTTTTGGGAGGCTGAGGGTGGCTAATTTGTCTTTTTAGTTAAGTAGGTCAGCTAGGGAAATACAGGACGGTGAGCTTGAGTGGTGTGAAAATTGTTGAATCAAATTTTTAGGGACAGGATCTAACAGCATTTGGGCTGGTTAGAGATGGTCAGCATGGTTTTATGCATGGGAAATCGTATCTCACAAAACTGATAGAGTTTTTTTGAAGAGGTCTCTAAGAGGAGTGATGAGGGCAGCGCAGTGGACAGTGTCTATATGGACTTTAGTAAGGCCACATGATTGGCTTGTCTAGAAGGTTAGATTACATGCACAGACAGAATCTTTTTCTCCAGGATGGAAAATCAAATACTAGCGGGCATAGCTGTAAGGTGAGAGGGGCAAAGTTTAAAGGAGATGTATGGGGCAAGTTTTTTATGCAGAGGACAGTGAGTGCCTGGAATGTGTTGCCTGGGGTGGTGGTTGAAACAGATATGTTGAGGCCTGTGGATAGGGATATGGAGGGATATGCGTTACGTGCAGTGTTAAGAGGAAATCTTATTGTTTTCATATCAGATGCATAGGCCAGGAATCTCAGAAGAGGCTACTAGACCAAGTGCAGACCCGTTGTTCAACGCACCCGTTCATTCCTGATCAGCCTCCCTCAGTAGTGCAAAAAAACAATTCCATTTGCACTTGCCCTGCGTATTGCAACAGCAATTCGCCCTCCCCCTGCTAGTCGAGCTATTGTGTCGTCATCAGTTGAAGCTGGTCGGTTTGAAATTCAAGGTATTTTGATTATTTTAAACTTTGATCATTAAGTTGAGAAATAAAGCATAAAATGTTCAGTGAAAGTGTTCTCGGCCTCGAGGGGAAAAATGTGAATCAGAATGTGTAAAGAATCTTGTGAAAGTTGGCAATTTTAAAGCTTTAATCGCGAATAGTGTGTCAAATATAGGATGAAATCTTCAGTGAAGATGATCACTGCTAGCCTAGCCATTGTGACGTCATCAGTTGAAGCTGGTGGTTTTAATTTCAGTCTTTTGACTTTTTTAGACTTTTAATCAGTAATGACTCGAGAATAAGTCGAGAAATAAAGCATACAATGTTCAGTGAAGGTGCTCCCGGCCTCAAGGGGAAATATGTCAATCGGAATATGTAAAAATGTTATTGTTACCACGTAGTGTTTTTGCGAAGATGTAAAGACAATCACATATACACACACACATATACTCACACATATATATACACACATACAAGATCAGACTTTTAATAAGTATATGATATGATATGATGGACCAGATGCAGGCAAATCAGAGTTGTCCACTATGTCAATTTGGTTGCATGGACAACATGGACGGAGAACCTGTTTCCATGCTGTAGCTTCATGACTCTATGCTGCAAATTGATCATAGTGTGTAGGTGAGTGGTAGAATCTGAGGGGAGGTTGATGGGAATGTGAGGAGAGTAAAATTGAATGAATCTGGTTAGGTGGTTGATGATTGGCGTGGACTCAGTGGACTTCATTATCTCTCTATGACTTTAAAATGTGGCTGAAGACACTTTTTATGTGCAGGGGCACTATCCAGAGATTCAAAGCTTTCAGCTGCAGGCAACTGGGTCAGCCAGCTGACTGAAGGTAGCAGTCAAGGGTTGAAATGATCAGGTACATGCTCGCTGCCCAGGGTATGTTCAGGTTCCAGATAGTAAACCAACCCTTACCGTCTCTCTGCTTCCCCCCTAACCACTCTATCGTATTTTCCAATTGCCATCTGCTGCCCTCAAATACCGTTCTGAATTCCTAACCTCCTTCAAACTCCCTCCTCTTCACCATCTGTGTTTACCTTCAATATCATCTGACCAGACTGTATCTATCAGCAGGCCAACCCCAGCCATTACTCCCAGCCAACTGCAGAAATGCACCCAACCCACTACCAGCCCTGGAACTTGGTGCTTTGTTAAAATTCAAAGACTTCACATCAGGCTGTCTAAAACCAAGAATTACATGTTTACTTTACTTGCACTTCCACTGAATCTAACTCCAGCTGGGCAGTTTTCCACATCTGATCTTACACAGTTATCAATACTCCTTCCTTTTAAAATCCACATTCTGGATTCACTTGTGCATCAGAAAGATCTCAAAGCAGCAGAGGAAAAGTCAATTATTAAACCAAATGTTCTTCCTGATAACAATGATAAAATCTATCTTTGAACCATATTCACAATTACAGTATAAAAAGATGTTGCACTACATGTCTTTTACTCTGTTGTGCTCACGCCCCTTCAAAGTCCAGGTTTCGACACAATTGGTGTTATCTGGATGTTTTACTTTTAATATTTTCATCAGGATAATATATAAATATTATATGTTGCAGAGGATCCAGTATGAAGCATCAAGTAATTCTTTAGTCACAGCTGTTCCTTGGAACTTACTGTTATTGATCACTACCCTTTGTTCCACATTTAGCCAATCAATTATCTAATGTTCTACTTCCTTCTTTGTCCCTTGAGCTTAGGCTCCATTAGACATGAAGCTCCTGCCTTTCACCATACCAAATATCTCATATGAAAACTAACCACAACTATCACCAGCAAATGATCCTAATGTGGGTGACGGTCCTAATGATGGATAGGGTATTATTGTTTTTTTTAAAAATAGTTTTGGTCGTGTAGTGCATCAGAGGAGATTTACTAGAATGTTGCCTGGGTTTCAGGCATGAAGGAATTCTTAGCGCATAATTGATAGAGGTTTTTTGATGAGAGGGATAGACAGTTAAAAGCTTTTCCCACTCAAACAAGGGGACATGACATGAGAATGAAGGGACTGAAGTTTAGGGGTAACATGAGGGGGAACTTCTTTACTCAGAGAGTGGTAGCGGTGTGGAATGAGCTTCCAGTGAAGGTGGTGGAGGCAGGTTCGTTTTTATCATTTAAAAATAAATTGTAATATGGATGGGAAGGGAATGGAGGGTTATGGTCTGAGCGCAGGTAGACTTTAGTGTTCTCCCTTTTCTTAAAGTTAATTTCGGATATGTTGGTGCTGTATTGGATATACAAACGAAGACTCCAGGGATATGTTACAAACGCCCAGGTTTCGAAGGTGAGAGCACTAGTTTTTCAAAGGGGAATCAATTTCTTTATTATCTCAAATGCATGTTTTGCTGTAAATAATGAAATTACGTTTTCAGGAGTAGACCAAAAATTGAACAACAAATTCACAAATGTTTCTCTCTTCCTTCATGCAACTTGTTCTCTAACACTAGAGGCTTTAAAATTCAGATGACTTTAAAAGTATATTGATGCAATTAATTGAATTCAGAGGCACAATAGAGATGATCTTGGGATGTGTGGAAAAGAATTTACAGTTCTTGGTGGGGAATAAAATAAGATAGCGTATGATTAACTCTCTTAAGTGACTTCAACGGGCAAACTACATATTTATTATTGATGAAAGCTTTTGGCACATTGGCCATGAGTAAAGGCATTGAGTATAAAAGTTGAGACATTATTTTGCAATTGTACATTGATGTGGGCACATTTGGAGGACTGTATTCCATTTTGGTCACCCTGATGCCACTAAATTGGAAAGAGTAAAGGAAAGATTTATAAGGATATTGCCTTGGCTCGAGGGACTGAGTTACAGGTGAAGGTTGGGCAGGCTGGGACTAGTCCATACAATAAAGGAAGACTGAAGAGTAATCTTAGAGAGGTGTATAAAATCATGGGTAAATGCACAGTTTTTTCCCCCAGGCTGTGGAATCAAGAACTAGATGGCATAGGCTTGGGAGGAAAAAGATTTAACAGGAACTTGAGGGACAACTTTTTTCACAAGCTGGTAGGTATATTTTACAAGCTGCCTGAGGGTGTAATTGAGGCACATATAATAACCACATTTAAAAGACATTTGGCCAGGTACATGGATAGGAAAGGTTTAGAGGGATACAGTATTTATCAAACATAAGCAAATGGCACTAGCTAAGATGGGGCATCTTGATTGGTATGGATAATTTGAGTCGAAGGTCCCGTTTCCCTACTGTATAGTCAAAGTCAAAGTCAATTTTGTTCATCACATGCACCCGAAGGTGCTGTGAGATGAATTTGCCAGCAGCGATACACTTAAAAAGAACACACAATACACAATAGAATTTAAGACAAACATCCACCACAGCTTTACTCACTGTGGTGGAAGGCAACAAAGTTCAGTCAATCCTCCTCCTTTGTTCATCCGTGGTCGGGGCCATGAACCCTCCCGTAATCGCCGCTACAGACGGCCAGATGTGCAGGCCCTCTTTGTTCGGCCGTGAGGGAGGCGACATGGAAAACGTCGCCTCTCCGTCAAGGAGGCGACCAAAAACGGTTCCCACCTTCCCCCCCCCCCCCCCCCCCCCCCTGCCAGCCACACAAGATACACCAAAAGACACCCAAACTAACATTTAGACACACCAAAAACACCTAAAAAAGTTGAAATAACGAACCCGCTGCTGGCAGGGCAGCCGACTCGCAGCGCCCCCCCCCGACCAATTTATTCTATTACACAGAAATATACATTTTAACAAAACCTGTAACTCCTGATGGAACTTGGGTAACAAATCCTACTCCCTGATTTGTTCTGGTGTATAACTATTATCAAGTTTCCTGCATTCTAACCTATGTTTCTTGGTGGAAAAAACTAGCAAGCTGAAGCAGGAACTGTGGCACATTGTACTTATAACAATTAGATCTGCTGGGTGAGCGGTTATCATAGGGCATAAAATTATAAATTGTTCTTGTTAGTGCAACCAGTAGGTGCAAATAAACCTGTGTTTGATGAGTGAGGAAGATCAAAGAGAATAATAGCTAACAATTTATATTCTAAATTTATGATTAAATAAACTACCGTAACCATCCAGTTGCTTTTGAAATTCATCTTCCTATGGACTGGTCAATATTAAATGTACATTGATCTAGAAATGGTGGAGGCAGTTATCAAGACTATTTGCCAACATTTCCTGTTCCAGTTGTAATTCAGAATTGTTATCATGAATTAACTGCAGCCAATTAAAGGGCCTGTCCCACTTGGGCAACCTAATCTGTGAGTTCTGGCGAGTTTGCCCTTGACTCGTACTGGCAGCATGGTCGACACGAGGTCGTAGGATAACTTTGTAACTCTCCTTCATGCTCGAGAGTGGTCTCCGCGTACTCGATGCCTCAGCTAGGTTGTGGCGGTTTATTCAATATGTTTAAAAATACCCGCGAGTAAAAGAAGGTCGCCATGGAAAAAATCGATACTTTTTTTACTTCTAGGTTTAGTCGTAGTAGGTCGGCATGTTAGTCGTAGGTAATCGAGGGTAGTCGAAGATAGTCGTAGATAGTCTTCATCATAGTCGAAGGGAGGTCGAAGGAGATCGAAGGAGGTCGTCTTCACTCTCCACTATTCGGTGTCCATTTTACCTGAAGTTAGTCATAGCTAGTCGTAGCTAGTCGAAGCTGGTTTTCAACATAGTCGAAGGAGGTCTTCAACACAGTCGAAGGAGGTCTTCAACATGTCATTTTTTCAAACTCTTCTAAACTCGCCAATTAGGTTGCCCAAGTGGGACAGCCGCTTAATGGCTATCTTTCAGGACAACCTGTCAGAATCTAAGAATGGTATGTTAGTTTTGTTTTATGTCTGGGGAGACTGGTAGTCAAGTCATGTTCTAGCAAACTGAGTTTATTGTCATATGCATAAGTACGGTGAGTACAATGACCATTTTACTTGCAGCAGCATCATAGACATGGAGGGCACTAACAACATTTATAAAACACCTCAAAGTTTACAATCTACATTTGCCTTTGATGGGAATGTCCTGGTTAAACCTGTATTTCCATATCATCATCCAATGACATATATTTGAGGCACAGTAAAGGTTGCAATTTAGCCACAACAATTTTCTGCAATTAATGATGGGCCTCTTTTAAGCAGAAATAGCTATTGAATCTATACTTTCCGCATTTTTAACCATCAAGACACCTCTGTTCTTCGATGAAGAGTGCAGTGGGTGCTGAGCGGCAATGTATTACCCTGATAATTAGATTTCTAGTCAATAAGGGAGTCAATGATTATGGGGAAAGGCCAGGGATGTGGAATTGGAGAATGTTGGATCAGGCACGATCCTATTGAATGGTGATGCAGGCCGAACGGGTTGAAATACTCCTGTCCCTACTTACAGAGTCTGAAGAAGGGTCTCAACCCTAAACGTCACCTAGTCCTTTTCTTCAGAGATGCTACCTGACCTGCTGAGTTAAACCAGTTTTTTCTGTCTATCTTTGGTGTAAACCAGCATCTGCAGTTCCTTCCTACCTACTTAATGTTTTGCAGTCTTAAATGGAACTTATTAACTTTTCACTTTGGAAGCATTAGGACTGAAACCAGGAATGAAATAGTTGTGGCGTTTGGATAGTTAATGGAGATAGAAAGGGAGAGGTGGCAAAGAGGGGATCAAAAACTTTTCTTTAATTCATTCATGGCATGCAGGTACCACTGGTAAGGCCAGCATTTATTGCCCTCCCATGGAAGATAGTGGTGAGCGCCTTTCTTGAACCACCAGTGTTTAGTATGGTGAGGGTAACGCATAATGTTGTCAGTAGGAGTTCTCGCATTATGAGCCTGTGGCAATGAAACAGTTAGATTGGACACCAGCAGGTGCTTATACGGAAGAAATTAGGAGAACATGTCAAAAGATAGACTCTGCTCCCAGCCTTCAGTCTCCAAGTGGAAGACTTTTTCTTTCTGAAAGTAGATGTGATTGTTGTGTAGCATTCAGGGATTATTATTATTATGTACCCCAGGAGTGTTATACATATGATGTTATATATGTTAACATCAGATTGATGTTATACCCCTGTTTGACCCAAGGAGTTGAAACTACTGAAACAAAATTGGCTGAGGACTTTTTTAATTTACCTAGGAAACCACCTAGATTTGTGTGAATATGCTGTGCTTGTCAAAATGTCACAATTGTGTGGGTAGATAAACAGAAAGGGTTTCTGTCTGTTTGTAATTAACTTACCTATTCTTGTTCTTTCATGTATGTGAGTTGCCAGTCACATCATGAAAACTATAAAGAATACTGAAGCAGAATTAGGATCAGGAGCAGGTCAATCGCTTCTTCAGCGGCTCCACCATTCAATAATGTCATGGGTGATCTGATCATCTCCACTTTCTTGTCAGTTTCCCAGAGTGCCTGATTGCTTATAGATCAAAGATTTGGCAGCCACAACCATGTTTCATGATTTAGCATCCACTGATCTAGAACTTAGAACGGTACAGCCCTTTAACTCACAATGTCTGTGCCGACATGATGCCAAGACAATCAGTTATCTACCAGCACATAACTCATATTCCTCCATTCCTTGCATAACAACATGGCCATCCAATTAAATGCCACTAATGCATCTGACGTTTAGTATGATGAAAGAATGGGCCTGTCTTCACTGGAATTTAGAAGGATGGGAGGGAGTTTTATAGAAACATATACAATTCTTAAAGGATTGGACAGGCTAGATGCAGGAAAAAAATTCCCGATGTTGGGGGAGTCCAGAACCAGGGGACAAGTTTAAGAATAAGGGGTAGGCCACATAGGACGGAGATGAGAAAAAACTTTTTCACGCAGAGAGTTCTGAATCAGTGGAATTCTTTGCCACAGAAGGCAGTGGAGGCCAATTCACTGGATGTTTTCAGGAGAGAGTTAGATTTAGCTCTTAAGGCTAAAGGAATCAAGGGATATGAGAAAAAAGCAGGAACGGGCACTGATTTTAGATGATCAGCCATGATCATATTGAATGGCGGTGCTGGTTCGAAGGGCTGAATGGCCTACTCCTGCACCTTTTTTCTATGTTTCTAAGCCTCAACACCACCCTCAGCAGCACGTTCCAGACACTCACCATCGTCAATGTAAAAATGTAAAAAATTTGCCCCACACATCTATCTATCTATATATTACTAAAACTCTCATCCTGTCTGCGTGCGCACATGTGTTTGAGCGCGTGTGCGTCCGTGCGTGTGAGTGCGTCATGGCCTGAACTACACCAGAATGGTACATGATAGCACTACAATTTTTGGACCACCTTACTCACAATTGTCTTGTGGTGTGTTTTTTTTATCAAGTTTCGTTCAGATTGATGTTATATTTTGAAGATGGAGGATGAAGTGGAGGGGGAGGGAGTGTTGGGGGAAGAGGGGAAATGAGCCATGCCTGCGCAGTTGGGGGCTATGGGTGAATGGTGGAATATTGCATTGGGGGAGCGGGTTGCATTGGGGGAACCGGTGAGTGGTGGAAATGGTTTGCGTTGGGGGAACCGGTGAGTAGTGGAATATTGCGTTGTGGGAATGGGGCCCAACGGGTCCCACTTGGTCTAGTCTCCTTTGCTTCTCTCACCTTCAAGATATGCCCTATAGTATTTGAATTTGCCATCCTGTGAAAAAGATTTTGCCTATCTATGCCTCTCATAATTTTATATGATATGTTTAACAGATCTCCCCGCAACCTCTGGCATTCCATTGAAAACAATCCAAGTCTGTCCAACCCTTTCCCTGTAGATAATACTCCCTAATCCAGGCAACATTCTAGTAAATTGCACCCTTTCCAAAGCCTCCATATTCTTCTTGTAATAGGGCAACCAGAACTAGACACAATACTCCAATGTGGCATAACCAAAGTCCAATAAAGGTACATCATGTCTTGCTGACTATTATACAATGTCTTGACATATGAATGCAAGCATGTCATATGCTGCCTTTACCACTCTATCTAGATCTGTTACCACTTTCAGGGAGTTATGGACTTGGAGCCCATGATCCCGCTATACATCAATGCAGTTAAGGGTTATGCCATTAATTGTATATTTTCCTCATACATTTGCCGTCCCAAAGTGCAACAGCTCACACTTGCTTAGATTAGACTCCATCTGCCATTCTACTGCCCATATCTGCAGCTGATCTATATCCTACTTTGACAGCTCTCTTTGCATTCTACGACCCCATCAATCTTGGTCATCTGAAAAATTACCAACCCATCTACGTTTACGTCCAATCATTCATGTGGGGAAGAGAATCCTAAAGTTTCACATCCCTTTGGGAAAATAAATTCTGCCACAGCCGATTCCTCGTTTTGAAAGAATGACATTCAATTTTCCAATACCATGTTCATCAACCTCCCCTCAGCCTCTCTCCATCAGTTATTTCAGTACCCCTTCAACCACAATTGACAAGGGAATGTTCTCAATGCGTCAGTGCCCCCTGGAAGCACGCCGGACGATGGATTTCAATAATAAATTAAGGCTTTAACAACTTTTCCAACAAAATGCTTAGTCTTAAATGAGTTCTGACTGGAGCATGTTATGAAGGAAATCAAAATTTCATGTTGATGGAAATATTATCAAATGTAAAATAGAATTTCCATTAAAATGTGGAGGAAGTATTCATAGTCTTTAAATGCTATGCTTTTATAAACTACTGCAATTGGAACACATTAACACCTTTGCTCAGTCCACCTGGACCTACCTGATCTCCCAGTTGCCAAACACTTTAATTCCCATTCCCACACTGACCTTTCTGTCCTAGGCCTCCTCCATTGTCAGAGTGAGGACAAACGTAAATTGGAAGAACAGCATCTCATATTTCGCTTAGGCAGCTTACAACCCAGCGGTATGAACCTTGATTTCTCCAACTGCAAGTAACCCTTACATTCCCTCATTCTCCATCCCAACCCCACCAAAGTCGTACCAGCATCAATCATCTTGTTGAATCTCAATGTCTGTGCTCGTTCTCACTTAGCACACAGCTAACCATAGCCTGTTTCCTTTACCATCATTACATTTTTGCATATCTTTCATTCATCTATCTATACAAAACTAAAACTCTCATCTTGTTATCCTCTGGTTTGCGTCGTTTTTACATTTGCTCAAAAACGGTACAGGATAGTGCTCCGATGTTTCGCCACCTTACTCACCGGTGTCCTGTGCCTCAAATGCACCAAGTTTTGTTCCGATAGGTGGTATATTTTAAACATTATTAAGGTTTAAAAACCTCAGCTGTCAGTCACTGGCCATGGCCCGCCTCCCTGCTCATCTTCCTGCCGGCGCGGCCTGCCTTCCTGCCAGCACGGCCTGCCCACATTCCTACTGGCGTGGCCCGCCTCCCTGCCATCGCGGCTCACCCACCTTCCTGCCAGCACGGACCGCCTGCCAGCTGGCGCAATCTGCCTCCTGCTGGCGCAGCACGCCTCCCTGCTGACGCCCACCTTCCTGCCGACGTGACCCGCCTGCCTCCCGGCGGAGTGTTCGTGCAGGGGATCCTGAGGCCTGGGCACTGAGCCTGGTTCTGAGGGCGCCGTCGGCTGATGCTACTCCGGGGAATGCAAGAAGGGAGAGGAGCGGCAACCTCGTGATCCTGGGGAGGTGAGGAGGGAGAATGGGAGGATTGACGGATAGGATGGGGTAGGGAGGGAGATGGAGGTGAGGAGGGAGAGAGGGGGAGGAGGGGCGATAGAGGGAGAGGAGGTGGGTAAGGAGGGGAGAGGAGTGATGGAGGGAGGGAGGGAGTGACTGAGGGTAGGGGAAATGAGAGGTGAGGGAGGGATTGTGGAGGGTAGGAGAAGAGGGAAGAGGGAGTGGGGGGAGGTGGGGGAATAGAGGGAGACGAGGAGGGAGTGGGGGAAGTAGGGAACGGGGAATAGAGGGAGAGGACGGCAGTGGGGAAGGTGAGGAGGGACAGTGGGGGGGATAGGGGGATGTGAAGATTGTGGGATAGAGGGATAGGAGGGGATAGGGAGGGTAGAGGAGTTATGGAGGGAGGGAGTGAGTGATTGAGGGTAGGGGAAAGGAGAGGGAAGGAGTGCGGGATGAGAAGAGGAGAGGGGAAAGAAGAGGTAGGGTAAAGGAGCGAAGGGAGTGCTGGAGATGATGGGAAATGAGCCGCGCATGCGCAGTTGGGGGCTATGGGTGAGTGGTGGAATATTGCGTTGGGGGAACGGATTGCGTTGGGGGGACCAGGCCTCCCATGTGACAGGGACCAAATGGGTTCAACTGAGCCTAGTTTCTTCTAAATCTCTCTACATCACTGTCTATATCTCTCATTTCACTTTCCCCTGAGCTTCAGTCTAAAGAAGGTTCTTGACCCGAAATGTCACCTATTCCTTTTCTCCAGAGATGCTCTCTGACCTGCTGAGTTACTCCAGCTTTATGTGTCTATCTTTGGTTTAAACTAGCATCTGCGGTTCCTTCCTACACAACACTGGAAAAGTACTGCAAGATAATGAGAGTAAAATTACATAGAGTGGCAAATGTAGGAGAATATGAAGAAACATGAAGTTGAGATCAAAGAAATGTTGGAGATGTGTAGATGTTGGTGCCCCGCGGCAGCCTGAAGCCGGGGTCTGCAGAGCTCCAGCTGGCGCGGCGTCCGCAGCCTAGGATCCCTCGCGGGAGACCCGGGAGAAGAAGAAGCTCCGACTGCCGGCCCGCGGCCAACTTCTACGTGGGCGCGGCGTGGACTTACCAAAAGGTGCGGAGTCCCTCGCCAGGGACCCCTGGAGGGGATCTTCGACTGCCGGCCCTGCAGTCTGCGGTGCTTCTGGCTGTGGCGCGGCGGGAACTTTAAATCTCCAACCGCCGGCCTGCGGCCTACACCAACCTGAAGCCGTGGTCTCCGGTGGGGGAGGCACCGTTTCAGGACTTACCTTGACTTTCATTCATCTGGACACCCGCAGCGGCGGCTGCGGAGGGTTGAGGTCCCGACCACGGGGGAAAATGGAGGAGGACTGGCCAAATTTTGTGTCTTCCACCACAGTGATGAATGCTGTGGTGGATGTTTGTGTTACATTTTTTATTGTGTTTTTGTGTGTTCTTTTTCATTGTACCGCTGCTGGCAAATTCATTTCACTTGCACTTTATGTGCAAATGACGAATAAAAGTGATTGGATTGTTGTATTGTATGAGCCTTGGTGTGGACAACAGCCAATATTCACTCCAACCCATTTCTTGCCATAGGACATCGAAAATCGGGTGGATCAATGTCTTTGCCAGAAAAATCAATGCTATCTGTGGGATTTGGCAGAGCCAGCTGGATACTAGGGCATTTTCAAAGCAATGTGGGTTATACACAACACCCCTTGCAGCCTCACCAACATCTTGTACAACTGTAACATAAGGTAACCACTTCTATCAGTCATCTTCTGACATAGGCCAGCATATCATTTCACTACCCTACCTACCTGTTTATGATGGCTTCTTAAATAGCACCAGTTGTGTCGGCTCTGGTGGAAATTATTAAAAGGACTTCCAGACTGAAAAATATTAATTTACTAAGAAACGAATGTTCACCAATGACACTATTAAATAGTTCAGAAGCATTTTGTTTGATGTAATTTCAGTGATTCTAAATCAGGTTATTCATAGTTTGGGGACATATTCAGCTGTGTTAATACAGCTGCTGAGGTTGTTACTCAAAAATTCAACCCACAGTTTTCTTTGATGGATTAAAAAACAAAATAATACTCTATTAAGCTGTCAGATTGTGCGAGTTAGCAGACGGTTTTACAGTATGTGATTGCGTAAGTGAATTTTAGGCGAAACTTAAGGCCTAAACTAACAGGTCCTAACTCTCCCACCTCACTCAATATCAGGTCCACTCTAGATCCAGAACTAGGGCGTTTTCTTTCCCCATGGGAATTATTTCACAATTTTGCTCTCACCCCAGTTGCCATGGCTTGAATCTGGGATAAACCTAGTCTGTATTACATGTACACATACAGGATTCATTTAGTAATTTTAATTCTTACAATTAAAACCATAAGATTGGTTCCTCCCACTCAGTCTGGCAATTAAATTTAGTGGTTGGTAAGTTGGACTCAGTAGTGACTAGTGACGGAGGAATCAACAGCAATGCAGAGGTTATTGCTGGTTAATTTATTTGGCTTTGTTGCAATTCTATTTATGCTCTGCATCACTGTTTTATGTTGCAGAAGTCAAGAAGGAGTATTGATGCAATTACTTATCAAAACCCTGTAGATTCTACCTTTCACCTGCATATCAAGAATTGGTCAAGAGCCAAGAGTGTTTCATTGTCATATGTACTGAAACAGAACAATGAAATTATAGCTTGCAGCAGCACAGCAGGTTTGTAAACACAATACTCAATACTCACAGTACTCATCAGGGGTAATTAACCCACCAACCAGTGGTGGACTGGGTCTAAAAATATTGGTTGCCAGGAGACAAAGGGGGCCCACTTCATCAGGGGCCCACTTGATATAGGAGGCCCACTTCATCAGGGGCCCACTTGATATAGGAGGCCCACTTCATCAGGGGCCCAAGCTGGGCACTGACACCCTGGCCAGTCCGCCACTGCCACCAACCCACACAAGTTTAGGATATGAGAGGAATCCAGAGCCGTCACATGGTCCTAGGGATAACGTGCAAACTCCACACGGACAGCACTCAAGATCAGGATTGAACCCGGATCGCTAGAGCTGTGGCTGGTTCTTGAATTCTATGAATGGCCTTAGGATTTCCGAATGGTGTCAGTAATGTGTCCTCCCCATTCTGGCATAAGTCATGTTGGTGAAGGTGTTGGTTTCTGCAGTGAATGTTCACTGGAACATAGAATAGTGGAGCACAGGAGCAGCCCCATCGGGCTTTAATGTCACGCCAAACATGATGCAAAGTTAAGCTAGTCTCTGCTGCCTACAATTGAACCATATCCCTCCAGTCCCTGCATACCCATGTACCCAATCTAAAAGCCTCTTAATTGTCACCATTGTATCTGCCTCCACCATCATCCCTACCACGCACACCTGCCTCCAACACCAACCGTGCCGCACACCTCCTTTACATTTTGCCCCACTCACCTTAAAGCTATGCCCTGCAGTCTTTGACAGTTCCAGCCTGGGAAAAAGTGTCTGACTGTCTAGCCTACCTATGCTTCTCATAATTTTATAGACTGCTATCGGGTCTCCCCTCAACTTTCAACATTCCAGCTAAAACAATCCAAGTCTATTGGTCTGAAGAAGAATCCTTCTCCCAAGGCACAACCTCGGGAGTTTGAGTTATCGGAGCAGCAGTGGGTGGGAGGGGGCAACAGTGCACAAACCCCAACCTTCACAGGCATCCATCCATCACATAGGCAGAAGGCTGAGTTTCTGCTAATCGTTAGACTTTCAGCCAATGGAACCTGACATAATTGTGAAGACTGTGCAATGTGCTTGGGCTCTCCGGGTTGGATGGCTGACAGCATTGTCAGGTTTCTGGACATGGGAGTGAGATTTGCAGCAGGGCTAAATACTGTGAGGGAAGTGCATGCAGAAGGAGGTATATGTGTCCTGGTTGTTAAACATTGTTGGCTGGGTGTCATAGTGGCAAATTGAACAATTTATGGAGCAATTGGAAGGATGAGACTTTCACTGAGCTGTTCCGACTCTGACAGAATCATTTTATCCATTACATCCAGGCATATGTGCATTGTTATTTGTACCCACCATAGAAAAAGGACATTTATCCTCCTTTCTCCACTGTGACCTCAAGTATTACGCTTTAATACCGGGGCATCTGGTCCAGGTATAATACCACAGAGGCAACCAAGTGGTCAGCCACACAGATAAACATTCAGCTGTGCAGGCTACATGAAGATAGGTGGCTCCTCATATGCTTCCTGAAATCCTAATACTTGCACTCTGAGCACAGAGACAATCTCACACTCTTGCTCTCAACCAATCCCTTACCCATCTCATCTAACGTCTTCCCTCCTTTAGAGCCCTTCCCCTAACCCTATAATCCCTCCTTTGAGTTTCTACCTTACCATCCTCTTTCTGACATCTCTCCCTCTTGTCCCATCATTTCCTCAGCTCTCCCATGCTTGCTTCCCCATTCCCATTATCCCCCATTGTCCATCTCTCTCTCTCTCTGTCTCTTTCTCCACCCCTCATCACACAAGCTTGCGCGCACATACACACACACACACACACAGGCACACACATGCACACAGGCACACACATGCACTCCACATTGTATTAGAACCTACAGTCCTAAAGTATTTCATCAGGTATAAAGCCACTTGGGATGTTTAAGCTGTGAAAGCAGCAATGTAAATTAAAACATTCCTTCTTTTGACATCTTAAATCCCAGTAAAACTAATTCAGATTACAAAAATATAGCAGATCAGTCAGCATCTGTGGAAAGAGAAACAATGAATAACTCAGATTGAAAACCTTTCACCAGAACTCAAACTATTTAGTTCTCAGCCTGATTTCTCACCAAATTTCCAAGGTGGCAACATGTGTGCATCACCTATGCCACATTGAAAGTAATCACACAAAGGCATCTTGGAATTTGTGGGATTATGTCATATTCAGCCCTAGAAAATGCACACCATTTTTAAAACATTCTGAATAAATTGGACCCACTGTTGGTGCAAGCAACCAGTCCGCATTGTAACAAGTATGAATTCCACCCAGAACCTATGTTCATCTACGGCCAAAACGCACATTACAACTTCTCTGCATTGCTTTAAACGGTTGCAGGATTATCACATGTTATGACCCCTCGGTTGTCAAATTCATTTGCCATTGGTCATGCATTCTCTGGGATATGAGCCTATAATAAATTTCCTCTTACAAAACAGCGTAGTCTTCCGTCGTATGAGACAGTACGGTCCTATGCTTGCCAAACTATATAAAGGCTACATATGCATCTAATTTTTAAAATCCTTTGGGATTATTCTCAGCCATTTTATCAACTACATTTTGACTCTGGCTATACCATGAGGATTGAAAGCTAGCTTTAATTTTATTACAATATAATAAGATTAAAACTATCCTCGAGTGGCGTTAAAAATAAAGAACTGCAGATGCTGGGTTACAAAAAAAGATGCAATGTGTTGGATTAACTCAGCATGTCAAGCAGCAAATCTGGAGAACAGGAGAGGTGAAGTTTTGGGTTAGGACCCTTCCCGACCCGACCAGAATGGTCACCTATCCGGTGATGCTGCCTGACCTGTTGAGTAACTCCAGCACTTTGTGTCTTTTCTTGAATGACTTTAGCCTCTTTATTGACTTTATCCATCTTTTTATTTGCTTGCATTCCTGATGGCTGTAAAATAGATTAATGGAAGTCTTCTCTCTAGTGGCATCTCTATTCTTTTCCCTAGTGCAGTCTCAATGTTTTCCATTTCCCTTGCTTTAGACAAGGTGCTGACCACATCCCATAAGAATAATACCATGTGTGCAAAGGAGCATCCTTCTTGGTCCAATTGTACAGGTGGGATGTGCTGTGTCCAGGTTATGACTGCCTGACCCAAGGATGTACAGCAAAACTTTGATATTACATTAGTTTTCAGAGGGACAAGTTTAACACCAGCACTATATTTGAAAGTAATATTTACCTAATTTCCATTTTGAGGATGTTAATTCCTGGATATATCTGAAATGGTGATATAACAAGGAGTGTGATATCAAAGTTACAGTGTATTTCTGAAAGTGGCAGTGACGCAAGATTCACCAGGTTGATTCCTGAGATGGCAGGTTTGTTGTAAAAGAGATTAATTAGACTGGAGCAATGCTATTGGTTCTGGAACATGCAGGCTTCACTCTTCCTCCCCCCCCCCCCCCCCTACCACTCCTGCTTTCCCCCTTTCATATCTCTCTATCCCTCCTCCCACCCCCTTTCTCTTCCATCCTTCACCTTACACGGGGTGCTTCTGATGGTCAGGACTCCAGCCAGGCCAACACCTGATGGCTGGGGTCATCGTCGGGTGCTACCTTGGTTCGGGCCTCTGACCTGGCGTCATCATTGGTTGACCTGGGAGGTTGGAACTATGGTCTGGTTGGCTCCCGCAGGTCAGTAAAGGTGTTGTACGGTCCTGGAGAAAGCTTCTTGTAGTGATGGAGAACCGAGAGGAAAATGGCTATGGCGGTGGATGGAAAGAAAAATCAATGCCAGTGGCTCTCGGTGCTCTGGGTTGTCTGTGGGAGGCATCCTGGGATAATGAGGTTGAGCATTGGCCGTTGCAGGCAATGGATGGTGCGTTCATGGACTGATATCGAGGCGGTGTCAGTGTGGTCGAGACGGTGGAGTAGGCCATTGGTGGCCCTGAAGCAGCCTGGGATTCCATTAGATGGGGCGCAGTTCCGTGGCCGGGCCTGTGGAATGGACATGGCCGGCAGTGGTTCGGAGCGATGGAGCAGCGGTGGAGGACAGTGACACATTGCCTGGGTAGAACGACCCTTGCAACACCGATCCAGTTGTGTCCCCAAGACAACAGGCCTTTATGGCCAAGTTAAGACTAATATTTTTTTATTTCGAACTTGAAGGATACAGTTTAGCACCTAAAATGTGGTGGGTCTTGTGCACTGGCTTTGTGTGGTCTACTGTCTTACACACATACCTAGAATGATTGTGCCTAATGTATAGGAGAATTGTCACTGAACTGTATGCAAAAACATAATTTCACTGTACTTTGCTTCTTGAGATAATAAAGTACCATTGAACCATTGCCACCCTCTCTATCCACCTTTTTACTTCTCTTTCTGTTGCCCTTTTTTCATTTATCTCCATCATCCCTTCGCTTCTCTAACACTCTTTTCCCTGGGGTGCTCCCACTCCAAGCAGCTCAGTGTTGCTCATTCCAGCTCTGGCAGATTCTGGCTTCATCCGCAGCTTCCTTATGGCTGTCAACTTAAACAACACAATAAGAAGCACAGGCAAGACCTGCACATGATCAACACCCAGCCTATTTAACATGGGTGTGGAACGTGGTGCTACATTTTCAGATATCCTGGCCACCTATCCCCAGCAATGTCGTCCCTGTCCTAGAGTCTAAGGAACAGTTCAAAACCTTTGGCAATGAACAATCCTCTTTCATTCTCTGGCAAACATGGTGAATATTTGAAGCCTGCGGTCAAAGACAAACTGCCACATGGTGAGAGCCTAAAAATCTTTTAATTGGTGTTGTTTTCAATTACTTAGTAGGGCCTTACAATGGAGGTTCCTGCAAGATGATTGGATGCTCACTGAGCATGTTTTATTCAATTTTTCCAAATAATGCAGCTCTGCCTGAGGTTTATGGGAACAATTTAATAATTACCCTAACCTTATTCATGGGCTCAAGCCAGGAACTAAACCTCAGCTGCTGCCATTGTGACTGCTTCAAGTATCACTTTGTCCTCTATGTTCAGCCAGGTGAGTGTATGTTTCCATTGCAGCAGAGTGGTGCAGCAGGTAGTGTCACTGCCTCACAGCTCCGGAGACCCGAGTTCCAACACGACCTCGGGTTCTGTCTGTGCGGAGTTTGCACACTCTCCCTGTGACTGTGAGTGAACCGGTTCCCTCCCACATTCCAAAAAGGTGCACGTTGGTCAGTTAATTAGCAGTTGTAAATTGTCCCTGGTGTGTGGGCGAGTGGTAGAATCTGGGGGTAGTTTAGTTTGGAGATACAGCACGGATACAGGTACTTCGGCCCACCGAGTTCACACCGACCAGCAATTCCCGCACACTAACGGTATCCAACACACATTAGGGACAATTTACATTTATTCCAAGCCAATTACCCAACAAAACTGTATGTCTTTGGAATGTGGGAGGAAAATAAAGATCTCAGATAAAAGCCACGCAGGTCACAGGGAGAACAGCCAAACTCCATAGTCGGGATCAAACTTGGGTCTCTAGTGCTGTAAGCCAGCAACTTGACCTCTGCGCCACCATGTCGCCCTAAAGTTGATAGGGATATGAGGAAAATTAAATGGAATGGAGCAATTGGCTGGTTGATTGTCGGCAGAATCAACAGGCTAAAGGGGCTTGGACTCCGTATGTCCCTTGACTCTATAAACTAGAAGAAACCTACGTGATCACAGGGAGAACATGGAAACTCCACACAGTCAGCACCAGAGGTCAGAATTGAACTTGGGTTGCTGAAGCTATAAAGAAACGGCACTACTAAAGTGTGCCACCATAAGGTTTGCTTGCCCTTCTCTCTGTGCACTGGTAATGGTGACCATTTATAGGTTCTTCACTGCTGGTGTTGCATTCTGTTATAGTCTGGGTGAGCACTTGTTGGAAAGTTCAGTCAATAACCAGTCAGTATACATTGGTAGGTCAGTTTTAGGGAGGGTGGGAGATCTGGTGTGGGAAAGAACTGGCTGCAATTCCTCTGCAGCACCTTAAATGGAAGGACCTGAAAACCTGGGAAGAGAGGTTGGCGTGGAGCAGCTGGTTTTATGGAATGTTTTAAAAGTACAGTCAATGCAATCCATTGAAGCAAAGATGACATATGAAGATCAAAGGTATCAAGAGTAAATGTGTGTCAGCCTAGCGCTGAGACTCCCATTCTGTGCATATTGAATGGTTGACTCTGGAGATGAATCTTAGTTAGTTTAGGGGCAGATTGAGGAGGTAGTGGTGACCGATGGGAATGTTGTGTTTGGCTTTATGTTTTATCAATAGTCAATGGGTAAAAGGGCTGGGATGTGCATTGAACAGTGAGAACATCAGATATGGTGGCAACAGTGGGCCACAGGATGGTTGTCCAAAATTATCAATATTCAAAAGCATACACCTGCACGTATTATCCAATTGCAAAATAACTCGTACGTTGTTAATTAATTAATTCCAAGTCTTCCCTTAACTTTCTTTAGATACTTGTTTGTGTTATAACTATTAATAATGTAAATAAATCAATAATCTATGCAAAAATATGGTTTTAAATTCAGCTTAAGACATTGTTAATCCTCAAAGCTTTTACCAGACTTACGACTCTTATTAGATTTGCAAATAGCGGAGCTAAAATGTCTTCGGCTGCTGTTTCTATTTTATCAAGAAATGGAGCATTTTTTATGCATTCGATGGTAACAAAGTGCAGCTGGAGGATTTTCATTGAAACCTGATTCCAATTATTGGGTATAAGTACATGCATCAAAGCTCACTGTTCCCTTGAACTAAAACTTTAAGGTGGTGGCTTTGTTCTTTCATGTCACGTTATTTATATATGTCTAACAGAGCGATGTGTAGCACTTCAGACATTTGCTGGTCTTTTTTTTCCCCCCTTCTCTGTACATCCCAAATACTAACACTAACGCGGAGTATTTTCTTGAACCACGATTACCATCGACCAACTAATTTCCTCTCGAATTGCTCCATCTGATTCCTATTTGTTGGCTCATCTCCTCGACTCTTTATCCGCGAGGGGGTTCCTGGGACTCTTTCTTCCTTCCGCACCAACCCCACTCCTAAATGTACTTTTGCCTCTCTCAGTGTAGATAGAATGATTCTTGACAAGCCAGAAACAAAAGGGCTGGGTGAGAAGTGTGAGCCCAAGACTAAATGGTGGGTCTACTTTAGATCTGTTTGTAGACCTTATAATGCAACATCCAGCACACTGAATCACAGCCTCTTGTACAGATTATAGATCTCTAGGCATTAGTGGCCTTCAATGTGGTCAGAACATTCTTATTTCTTTCAGCTCTTCAGTGACAGGTTTGGCAGGAGGTGGGGAAGAGTGGTGAGTGGTATATGTGTCTGGCATTTCAACAGTGAGATGTTCCACTAAATTCATGCCAAGCTTGTCTGTTCCCATCTTCTCCTCAAAGTCCTCCTGAACCCCCTGCCAACCTCACCTCTCACAACTCGCTCCAGCAGGTCTCACCTTGCTACCAATTAAGAGCCGTGGAGTCACTGAGCGGTACAGTGCAGGAATGAACGTTTTAGCCCACCGAGTCCACGCTGACCATGAATTGTTCGCTTACACTGCTGGGACGCAAGTGCCTACATATGCTGGAATCTGGAGCAAGGAAATGGTCAAGGTTTCGATTTGAGACCCTGCATCAGCAATCACTTACACTAATTGTACACTCGTCCCAATTTAAATTCCCACATTCCCATCAACACTCCCGTACATTCTACCACTCGACAACTCACACCAGGATCAATTCACAATGGCCAAGTAACTTACCAACCCGCATGCCCTTGAGATGTGGGAGGAATCTGGAGCACCTGGGAAGCTCACGGTTATAGGGAGCAAGTACAAACCTCACACAGACAGTATCGGAGATCGGGATTGAACCTGGGTCTCTGGTGTTGTGAAGGCATTGTCTTTACTAGCTGTGCCACACTTCGCATTTCCCATTGAGAAGAGTTAATGAGGTTTGCGCTTGGAAGTTGTTCTGCCTCCTCTTCATTGTGTTAACCAAAACATGAAACCAGAGGCACCTTCACAACCTCTTCAGTATAACCAGCTGTTTCCACATTTAAATGTGACCCCAATATTTTGATTCCACATTCATGCAGATGATTTCTTGCATCTCATAATCTCCTCTGACACTAGAAATTTTTTAAAGGACCACACACCTCCCCATTCCTTCGCATAACCATTCAACTTCTATTAATCTCACATCTGTTTGACTATTACTATTACTACTATACCTGACATGGTATTTTAGTCACCCATCTCAGACCGGTGGACGGCATCATATCTCACCACAGGCCTTCAATGTTCTTCTCTTACGGCGAAGAGACTGTTTCCCGGCTGATGTGCCTAAAATTATGAGAGATTGTCTCTGAATAAGAAATTTGCCTTCAGGGCAGAGATAAGAAGCACTTGAAGAGCACGGCAAGATTCCACAATTACTCCTTTTGGTGATGTTTGCTAAATAAATACTGATCTGATGTCAGAAGGAACTGCCCTTCTCTGCTCTGAGGGTTGTGAAGCTTTGAGGATTCCCTGTTTCAGAGACAGTCAGCATTCAAAGCTGAGACCATGCAGGTTTGGGGTTCTGAGGGAATTGAGGGAAGGGGGCTGAGCAGCCATAATCTGATCGTTTGGCCAGGTTCATACGAATGGTCTACTCCTACTCCCATTTCCGATGTTGCACCTCTTTTTATCTTTTCATTTACATATCGTGCATTTGAACTTTAATTTATTCCATCACAAGGTATAAATAATCAGTTTATGTGGCTCTGCACATTTATAGCGGAACCGGCAAATGAATTCAGTGGTTATGTAATTTCAGACTTGCATGAATTGTGCTAACTCAGCCTCAGCAGGTTGGTCGTATTCCTGTCCCTGAGTCAGAACATTGTGGGTTTAAGTCCCACTTCACAGACTTGAGCTCTTAAATATAGGCTAGAATTCTGCCCAGTATTTTGGGAGTGCTGCTGCTTCCTTGGAAGAGTCAATCTTTCAGATGAGATATCAAACCATGGTCCTCTGTTGAGCTGTTCTCTCAACATTCCATGGCTGTGTTTTATGAGGATCTGAATGTTCAGTGTGATTATTCAATTAGTATTTTCCCCATCTCAATGAACACACCACAATGTATTAACAACTTGTCTCCACAGCAACCCCAGCCTCACACATATTATAGATATTGCCTTTCTCTCGTTCATCCGTCTCCGACCTTCTCTCTAACTTTAAGACAACTTGTTTTCTCACTTTCCCGGTTCTGAAAAAAACAGTCCCCAACTTGAAACATTGATTGTGTTCTTCTCTCCATGGCTGCAGCCCGAACTGCTGACCGCTCTAACATTTTGTGTTTAAATATTTTACAGTCAACGCACAGTATGTTTGATTTGTGTGGTTAATATTGCGTACATGTAGGAAGCATGGCAAACAATCTGCGGTCAGTAAGATCCCAAATCATTAACAGTCATCGGCACATAGAAACAGGCCCTTCGCTGACCAAGTTGGCATACTGGGCCTGCATTTGGCCCATATCTTTCCTCAAAACCTCTTATCCATATATCCACCCGAATGTCTTTTGAAAGTCATCATTGTATCTGCTTTTATAGCTTCCTCTAGCAGGTCATTCCAAATGCAGACTACCTTCAGAGTAATCCCCTTAAGATCCCTCTTACATCTCCCCTCCCCTCCCATCTCCTCTCTACCCTCTTACCTCTTACCATAAGTCTTTGCCCTGTAGTTTGAGAATCCTCTGCTCTGGGAAAAAGATTGAGCATTGACTTTATCCATGCCCCTCATGATTTTGTATACTTCAGATCATGCCTTAGCCTCCTATACCCACTACCCACCCCCCCACTCCTCCCCAGCCGACAGAGCCTCTCCTTATAGTTTAAGACTGCACAACTAGGTAACATCCTGATGAACTTTCTTTGCATCATTTCCAACTTAATGATATCCTTTTGTTGTTGATGTTTGATATTGGCATGATATCCGGAGTAACTCCCTTTCTCTTCCTCAAAGTAATACTATTGTAATATTTTATTTCAATCCAACAGCAGATTGGATCTTGGTTTAACATCTCATCCAATAGTGCATCATTCTCAACTTGCAGCTTGAACTATGGCTCTCAATTTGGACTGGTCTGTGTAATCCAGTGACTGTGTAAGAAGAGGCTGCCATGGAGCCACATCCAGAGATGTCCCTGAATCAAAAAAAAAAGTATCCCATGATTGGAGTGCAGAATTTGAAGAGTTTGGCCCAGGATGGAGGAGGCTAGTTCCAGGTTTGGAGGAAGGTGGCCTGGGATTGATGGATTGAGGGGGGAGGCCTTATATTGGTATTCATGAGAAGTTGATGAATGCCAGTCTAGAATTGGAACTTTAAATAATAGAATTTGAAGAGGATGGTTTAAGATTATGGAGGATGATTGAAGTCGTTAAGGATTGAGTGAATGCCATCTAGAATTTGAGGTTCCTTCCTAGATAGGGTTGGACTGAGATGGGAAATGAGGTGGTGGTGGAAGGAGGTCCAGAAACTATGCATGGTGGTTTAAAAATGTAATTTAGGTCAGATAAGGTGGTCTACAAATGTATTCAGGAATTTGTGGAGTGAGGGGTATGATCAGAAAAAAAATGTACTTGGATTGGAGGAGGCTGATCTCAGATTAGAGGAAGGTGAGCGAAGATTGGAGGAAGGTGGGCTGGCACAGATTGAAGCATAATCTATTGTTGGAGGGTAAAAGTCTTGGATTGCGGGAGGGCAGTCAGGAATTGGTGGGTATTTGTCTAGGATTGATGGAGGCTGCCTTAGGGTAGTTGGGGGTAGTCTTCTGGCTTGGATTGGAAGGTGGAAATCTAAGTTCAGTGGTGATTATTCTAAGATCAGAAGTAGGAGTCCAGAGCTGATAGAGGTTGTTCTTGAATGAAGGAGGGTGCTCTTGGATTGGAGGAGGATGGAGGAGGATGGTTGCCTGGGACTGGAGGACATATCATTCAGAAATAGAGTATGAGTCTGGTATGAGATGATTTTTTTCTGCTTGATAAGATTATACTGCCACTCTGATTTGTGTGGGGCCCAGTCCAGAACAGGGTGCAAACCATTGCTATATACAGAGTGTCCCACAGTAAAGCACAAACCTTTGAAAAAACAGCTATGGTAGTCATCATAAGGCAGTGGAGGCCAATTCTCTGGATGCTTTCAAGCGAGAGTTAGGTAGAGCTCTTAAAGATAGCAAAGTCAGGGGATATGGGGAGAAGGCAGGAACGGGGTACCGATTGTGGATGATCAGCCATGATCACAGTGAACGGCGATGCTGGCACGAAGGGCCGTATGACCTTCTCCAGTACCTATTGTCTATTGTCTTTGTTAAAATCTAAAATAAAGATTCCAGGAAGCTGCCCATGTTGGATTGATGCCAGTTAAAGGGGTGGATTAACAAGCCCATCCCACTATTTCAAGCAGGGCAGTCACCTGTAACTTAGTCCTTGCATCAGATGTTATTCAAAGCTGCTGGGTGAAAGTATAGATTCAAACAACTGTTGACCCACAGTCCAACCAAATTTATTGTATTTATGTTTTATTTATCTGATTTGCTGCTATTAAGATATAGGCGTTTAAACCAAAAAAACAAATACATTTGTCATTAATTGTCAGATGAATTAAATGGTCTGTTTGAAGAAATGTTTTATTTTTAATGACTTATTTTTATTATTTTAATTATTTTAACAATTGATTTAATCTATTTTCTTCTTAACTCAGGGCTTACCCGAAAATTTAGATAGTAGCTGAAACTGGGGAAAAAATATATATTTTACTAAAAGGCCCAAAATGTTGCAATATAAAAAATCAAAAAATCAGGAATTCTAAGCTATTTTCATATTTCAACTGTCAAAAGCCCTTGTTCTGAAGAAGGGTAATTGTACAAACACAAACGTACATGGTATTCCTGGCAGGTCAGTCCCAGCCTCTGTCCACCAGGAAACCTGGAGTTCCTTTAAACCCCTAATAATCTTGAACTCCTACCACCAGCATTTACTGAACATGCTGACATTGTATCAACGAGTGGCCTTTTTCTAGAACCAGATGCCCTAGTACTATATCATATTTCTTTATAATATAGGGGGACATTCAACCCAGTGTATCCATACCAGCTCACAGATCAATCCTATTCCCCACTCATTGTTCCCTGTAACCTATTCTCCCCATATTCCCATTAATTCTACCACTCACCTGCACACAAGGAGCAACTTATAGAGGCCAATTAACCCACCAAGCTGCATGTCTTTGGGATTTGGGAGGAAATGGGAGCACCTGTAGGAAACCGATAGGGTCACAACGAGAATGTGCAACTCTGCACAGACAGCAACAGAGGTCAGGATCAAACCCAGATCTCTGGAGCAGTGAGGAAGTGGCTCCACCAGCTGTGACATTGGAAACTTTGCATTTCTCACCAGCAAGTGTCTCAGGATTTCTTATGGCTCATTTTCAGTGCCTTTAATTATAATTACAACTAAAAAGGGCCCCTTTAATGGACTGGGATTAATCTGTCTCTTCCAAAATGACAGGCCAGTATCTTCCCAATGCTCTTCTTTTTTTGCCAAATATTCTTGGGGCTCCTATTTGAATTTTTTTGCATCCCTCCCACTTTGATTAACACGCTGTGTAATGGCAACTTCAAACCTTTCCAATAAATCTTTTCTTATAGCCGTTACTACACAGGCAGGGAGGTGTAGAACTTACGCAGTCGATAATAAAAACAAATCCTCCAGTCGTTCTTTCCAGTTTCATTGATTTTTATTGAAGTAGTTGTACAGACAAAGAAGTAAACATTCCAGATCCTCTTTATTCTTATACAAATTTGTAGCTTTCCGTTCTGACTGTCTGTACTGGAAAAAAACCTCTATTCCTTCTCTCCTGCCGGCTCCAGTCGATCTGACCACTCCCTGTGGTTTCGCTAGCCTAATCCGATGTATGTCTCGCCCATCTACGCATGTGATTCTTCAATCTTCTTGTTTGGCTCCGTGTTCTTGTGGAATGGATACCAATACAGCACGGCTGGTGCTGATCCACTTTCAGGTGTGCTGCCATTTGAATCGCTTCCTGTTCCGAAGACATGGACTTTAAACAATCATCCACATAGAAGTTGTTCTTTCTGTGTTGGTCACCTCTGCTGGGAAATAAGCTTTGCTGTCCTCAGCTGTCTTTCTTAATGCAAAGTTTGCACAACTTGGTGATGACACTGCTCCAAAAAGATGTACCTTCATCCGGTATTCAACAAGATCTTGCTGCGCCTCATCCTCAGGCCACCACAGGAATCACAAATAGTCAATATGCTTTTCTGATACCTTCTGATGAAACATTGCTTTGATATCAGCCATCAAAGTAACCGGTTCTTGTCTGAATCTGATGAGTTGATAAGGATTGTACCCTGCAGTGGTTAAGTGATGTTCCTTTGAAGACTGCCCCACAGTCAAAGATCACCCTCAAGGTCCCTTTCCTTGAGTGATACACCCCATGGTGTGGCATGTACCAGAGATCTCCATCACTTCAATTCAGCTGGTCCACTGGTACCATCTCAGCATAACCATTATCAATCATTTTTGTGATGAAAGATGTATATTCATCATGACATTTCTTATTCTTGCCAAACCAGCGTTTCAGTTTTGGATGCGCTCCTCTGCAATGCAACGGTTATTCGTCAACCTGATGCTTTCTTGTTTGAAAGGTAATCTAGACAATAGTGTCCATCTATCATCTTTACTGAGCGATTCATAATATCCAATAACTTTACCTCTTCTCTGGACATTTCTTCTGCTTTTTTGCTGCTTCTTTTCACTGAAGTCGTGATTGTATTGCTTGACCTGTACCTCCTCTAAGTTTACAGTAGATATTCGATTGACAGCAGCAGCAGGGTAGCATTCACATCCCTGCTTTTGTTGTCTCCTCACAGGGGACCATAGTTGACCCATCCGAGTCGGGTCCATCCCCTTGGCTGGTGACCAGCTCTCAAGGTTCCAATACCTTCGAAACATTTGTTCCGATGAGTAGGTCGATGCCAGAGTGTATTTTAGGAATCTTGATACCTTTCAAGTAAGGTCATTGTTTCAGGTCTTCCTGTTTGGGAATGTTTAGATGAGAAACAGGCACGGTCCTATGTGTAAAAACATCAGATAGTTGTATAAAATCGTCGTTGTCCAGCCTAGATATTTCCAAACCTGAGATACGATGACTGAACACAGACTTCTCTTCATATATTGGTAGCAACAATCATTTCCTCCATATAAGTGAGGTTCCATTGCATCGCAACAACCTCTAAGAAACTTCAAAAACGCATGCAATGCCTTCACATCCTCTGCCTTGATAACTGACCAAGTAAAGGCCTTGTTCATGTATGCGCTGGCAATCTTGTGTTCATTACCAAAATATTTTTTAAACAGAGCTTTCACCTTTTAATAACCATCGGATGGAGGCAAATGTTGGCAACTGTGGACTAGCTCCTTTGAATGTCCCCTGTGTATACAAATGGGATAATGAAATAGGTCACCCTATAACGAAAGATATGTGGGATGAAAGTTTACAACAAATACATCAATGTTCATTAAATGCCAGACATACTTTAATACAATTCAAGGTCTTACATAGACTACACTACTCTAAAATAAAACGAAATAGAATCTTCCCACAAATCTCTCCTATTTGTGATAAATGTCTACATCTAGAGGCTAATTTAACACATACGTTTGCAAACTGTATAAAACTTAAACATTTCTGGACTGATATTTTTGAAATAACTTCAGAAGTTATTAATACAAAACTGGATCCAGACACAAAATTAATAATACTTGGAATATCAGAACAAAGTTTAACACTCACAACAAACCAAAGAAATTTCCTCGACTACAGTATAATAATTGGGAAAAAATTAATATTAAAATTTTGGAAAGGCCCTACAACCCCCACAATTAAAATGTGGATTACGGAAATGTCGGAGACCCTATACTTAGAAAGAATTAGACTTGTCTTAATGGACAAGCAAGATCTTTTCGATAAAATCTGGGCTCCATTCATTAACTATCTGAAGGGATAGATTGGCACAGCACGACGACCCAACTGAAACTTGAACTCAGGATCAGATGAAAAGCTATACTTTATAATCTACGAACCTATCTCCATTGACGTATTACAGGTAATCCATTCCACCTCCTTTGTTTTTCTGTATTTTTTTTAATTTGTAACTTTCTACCCTCTCTTTCTCTCTTTTTCTATAAAAAATAAAAACACTAGAAGCAGAAGTAATTGATAATTGAAAATTTTAATAATGTATGACTGATGTATATGAAAAGTCTTTTTACTATAATATGTAACTATACTTTATAATATGTCTACTTCTAATAAAAATATTAAAAAAAAGAAAAAAAAAGAATGTCCCCTGTGTATTGCTCTAGAAAATGCAAGCAATCACTCTTATCAGTAGTTTTCCTTTCCACTCCTTACTCAAATGTCGTAATGAACTCTTCATACTGCAAAGGGTCACCATCATAAACAGGAATGTCTCTTGAAGGTAAGGTAGAAGAGAGATTTTATTGAGTTAGAAGAGCAGTAATTTCATTCTGCTTCATCAGTAAGTTATAGAATTCACATTGGTATCCATCATTCGGTACAGAGGGAATAGTGTTAACTGGCCTCTGCGCACCCTTAATCATATGACTCTGTACATTTGACCTCTGATAAAATTACTGAGTTAGATGAGTCTTAATGGGTGGTTCATGAGCTGTTTGGTTTGGTCTAACAACCTGTTGCTGGGAGGAAGCTTCGATTCCCATCAACACATTCTGTCTTTGTTGCACCTGATCAGTATTCATCTGCCTGTAGATTTAATTTAGCAGCTCCTTCTTCCATAAAAGAGCTCATCCCATGAGATACTCTCGAGCCATTTCTGGAACCCTTGCCCTCAAGTATATTGATCCTTGCCTCAGTTTTCGACAGCTCCGTCTCTAGTTCCAACTGTTCCATCTCTCTTTTGAAACGGTCTTCTTGTGCCTCACGCACAAGCTTGGCTTTGGTTTCTGCCAGCACACTCTTTTTTCCATTGCTCCTTTTGTGCTTCTAGCTCGTGCCTTTTTCTAATGGCGGCAGCCTGTTCCAAGAGAGCAGCCCTATCTGCTTGAATTTCACTATGAGCCGAGACCCTTGAAGATGCACATGATGCAGAACCAAATTTGTGACTTGATCTTCATCTTGAGACATTTGAAATACTGTCTTCAGGTCTAATATCTTCTGTGGCTACAACATTGTATAGCACCTCCAACTGTCGAGTACGTCATTTGTTGTCCAATTTCAGATAACCGCCTATTTATATCTTCCATGAAACCATAAAAAAAATTCCATTCTTTCTTGAAACCACTGATTTTGCCTCTCACGCTCCTCTTCAGGCAGTGGTACTTCCAGCAATGACTCGTGGTTTCCTCATTGCAGAGCTTGATTAATGGAACCAGGTTAGATTGTACTTCCTTTGCATTCTCATCTAATTTCATGAGTTCCTTCAGCTTTCAAATTAACTTGTTAGCTTGTCTACATAACGTGTTGCTTGACTTCTGACGTCTTTCCAATGACTTTGTTGGCGGATTTAATGGTTCTTTTTTCACATTTTCCAGAATCCTGTTCCACTTCGCCCTCTTGAGGCTGAGCTTTAAACATACTGGTGGCTATCCCTTTAAGATGTGTTGACGTAATAACATGTTGACGTAAAGCCGTATGCCTATCAGGCTGGAATTCAAAATAATCAGCGGTAATTCAAAACATCAGATAACATAGTGACTCTCAAGGTCACTTAGTGTTTCCATAGTACAGCCATTTTCAAGTCTGCTACTTGCAGCTTTCCAATAATGCTTTTAGTCATTTCAATACAGCTTGCAGCCTTTTAAATACAGCCTACTTGGCCGTTCCAAATAGCATCTCCTATCGAAGCTGTTCCAAGGCAAGATTTTTATCTTTTCCAATACAGCATAATGCAGCTTTCCAGTAATACTTAATGCAGTAGCTGTTTATTTATTCCCGATTCCCTGCGCTGGCTTTCGAAGTTTCCAATCTTCGTATTCAGCTAAGCGCAGGTGGTGACCTAGTCAAGTTGACAACATTAGGCCGATTCGTTGTTCCAGTTTTGGCTTCAATTCCAGTCATAGAGGACAGTTTTTTACATTAATGTAATGGCAATTTCAAACCTTTACAATAAAGCTTTTCTTATCGCCGTTACTACACAGGCAGGGAGTAGTAGAACTTACGAAGTCGATAATAAAAATGAATCCTCCAGTCGTTCATTCCAGTTTCATTGATTTTTATTGAAGTAGTTGTACAGACAAAGAAGTAAACATTCCAGAACTTCTTAATTCTTATACAAATTGTAGCTTTGCGTTCTTACTATCTGAACTGGTAAAAAACTGTATTCCTTCGCTCCTGCCGGCTCCAGTCGATCTGACCACCCCTGTGGTTTCTCTAGCCTAATACGATGTATATCATGCCCATCTCCGTATCAAAATCCCGCCCCCAAGCCTACAAATAATTCTGCAAGAAATATCGAGACAAAATAATAAATTTTGCTAACAGTAACGAACCTAAGCAAGAATGGCTCCTACACTCTGAAATAGTTACAAAGATTTTGTTCCAATGTTAAAAGAAATAAGGTTGCCTCTTCTTTCTGTACAATCTGCATGCATGGTCTAAGAATTAATGATCCAAGTTCAACTAGCAATGCACAGTGCATTCCATCACTTCCTGCAGGTGGGATTCTGTCAACGCCACAGAATCACTATTCTGGGGAATTGTAAAAGAAAAGGCTTGAAGCAAAGTGCTGGTATTTATAAATGTACTGTAGATATTTCGAGAAAGGCTCAGCTTGTGTACTTTCCTTGCTGACCTTCATGGACTGACCTGATCTTAGGTAGGGCAGTGCAAGTTAGCAACGTACAGAAGGCATTGAGCAGGGTTTGTTCAGCTCTGGTGCAAGGTTTAAGTTACTGACAAATGCCCTGCATTTTACCAATTCACAAATAAATGGCTGGTGTACGGTAAATGTTATTACCGCGGTAGAAATTGGAAATGAAAATAATATGCAGTGCTTGAAGTTTAGGGATGGAAAAGTGAATTTTATTAAGGTTGGCATTGAGAGAGATCATGGCCAAGCACAGTAAAGTAGGACTAGCTCAGTCTGGAAAATTGGCTGCGTGGACAAATTGGACCAAAGTGCTAGCTTTAAATGGACAATTGTTTGCATCATATCATATTAAGGGCCTGTCCCACGGGCATGCGACTCCATGCGGCAAGCACGACCTACAGGGCCGGTCCCACCAGCATGCCCGTGGGACAGGCAAGTGCGGCCAAACCAGAAGCGGGGGCCGCGCAGATGTCGAGTGAGTGACATGAAGTGCGAGCGAAGTCCGCGGGAAGTTCGTGCGTGACTTATGGCGTCAAGTCGGCTGCAGGCTGGCGGGCCGTTGCCGCGCAGAATTTTGGAACACGGTCAGTTTTTCAGAGCCCCGCGCGATGTCAGGACCAGCTCCGCACAACTCCATACGGCTCCGGCGATCGAAGTGGGACCGGCCCCCGCGAGGCCGTATGGCTAAAGCGACCACGTTAGGTCGCGCTTGCCGCATGCAGGCACATGCTGGTGGGACCGGCCCTTTAGGTCGCACACGCCGCATTGAGTCGCATGCCCGTGGGGCAGGCCCTTTACTTATAAAACTCTGATCTTGGATGTTTGCTTGCTTGAACTTTTTCTTTGATTGACATCTCCATCGAAAACCCAACGGTAACGGTGACATTTTTACATATTCCGGTACAGATTTACGTCGTGATGCCGCCCCCCCCCCCCACCACTAAATCTCTGCCCCCTCCCCCTCAATCTCTACCCCCCTCCCTCTCCCTCTCTACCCTCCTCCCCTTCCTCTACACCCCCCCTTTCTAGCCACGCTTGCGCAGTTGGGGGTTATACGTGAGTGGATAGGGCAGGGGATGCGGTAAAAGGAGTGAATTAATAATATTAATAAAATATCAAGGGGGGGTTAGTGTGTATGGGGGGTGGTTAGTGTATGTGTGATGCCGAAGGCCGCCCCCACCCCCGCAACCGCGCGTTGAGGGGACGGGACGCAACGTGTACCCCTTGGTCTAGTATGCTATAAAACTGCTTTGGTGTAAAGCCTGAGAATGTGAAAGGCATCTACATAAATGTACGGTATGTCTTTCTCTTGTATAAAGGAGAAGCATACCCAAGTGTTTCTTTTGATTTGAGAGGAGGGATTCTGAACTGTACCAGTGACACTGACACAGGGAGCTATTGAATTTACAAGTGAATGAATGCTCATAATGAACTAGAAAGCTTTGCCAAATACATCCCTTCAGTTAATGTCAGATTTCATAATATACTGCTTTTGGCCAGACTTTCAAATGGTTCTCTGAGGAATTTATAGGATCTTGATGTTTTTCCCTGCATTTTTCAAATTTTCTCCCAAATCTCACGCTGCATCATACTCTGTCTTCTTGTAGATCATAGAGCCGGAGAGAGATACAGCACAAAAACTGGCTCTTTGGCCTATCGAGTTCACACAGATCTTCAGGCCCCCATTGTTACACCTATCCTACGCTAAACCATTTCATTCTCCCACATTCTCATCAACTGCCCAGCGGTTCTCTGTCTCTCCTCCACACAAGGGGCAGTTTAATATGGCCAATTAGCTTATCAATCCACATGTCTTTAGCATGTGGGAGGGAATATATACAGTCGCAGGAAGCACGAGCAAATTCCGGATTGCACCCAAGATCAGGACAGAATGTAGGTCTCTGCACTGTGTGGCAGTGGCTCGACCACTGCTGTGCCAAATTTTCTAAAGTACAGGAAGAGAATTTGCCATCCTAAACCAGGAGCACTTCTTGGCAAAATGTTTGGCAAGTTCTGTGAACTCGTTTAAAAATTTACACTTATGAGGGATTTCCAAAATAAAATTGTCCCTGGCCAAGTTCTCCCTTGGGCAAATCACACTGGGCATGCATTTTCAATATTTAATAAACAAATGATCCTTTAACAAAAAATTTAAAAAATGCATATGCAGGAAATTTGATATATATAAGCAAGAAACACTCGGCAGGTCAAACAGCATCTGTGGAGAGAAATAGTTCACTTTTCAGGTCCAAGATCTTTAATAACCCTTTAAATCTGTTTTGCACTACTCTGCAAGCAAAATTATTCACAAATAATTCAAATGACGTGTCCCAACCATGGTTTGGTTGATCTGGTTCTTACAGATCACAAGCATTTTCAGCATTTTCTTATAATTAACACATGCAAACTACCCAGTAAAGTGCAACTAGTCACCCTCCAGCCTTCTCTTGATTTTGATATAGAATATGCATTGAGTATTTTGTGCGATTCCTGTTACCCCATTACAGAAAGGACGTGGAGACTCTTCAGAGGGTGTAGAACAGATTTATCAGAATTCTGCGAGGATTAGTTGATATTAGTTCTAAGGAGAGGTTGAATTAACTGATTGTTTTCTGTGAAGTGTCAGAGATTGAATGTGATGGAAGTATAACAATTATGAGAGGCATAGATAGGGTAGACAATCAGACAATCTTGGTTTGGTAGTCAACACCCCAGAGGAAGAAAGTGGATGGAAAATTTAAGTGTTCACTGCAAAGGTATGATACCTCAGGAGATTCAAAGGAGTTATGTACTCAGCAAGTCATATTAAACATTTTAAACATTCACCAGACTAAATGAGACCCGTTGGGTCCCTGTCACATGATCCCCCAATGCAATCCGTTCCCCCAACACAATATTCCACCACTCACCCGTAGGCTCCAACTGCGCAGGTGCGGCTCATTTCCCCTCATCCCCCAGCACTCCATCCCCCTGCTCTTCACCCTCCCTCTTTTTTCCCCTCTTCCTCCTCTCCCCAATCATTGCCTCACCTCTCGTTTCCCCTGCCCTCAGTCACTCCCTCCCTACCTCCATAACTCCTCTCCCCTCTCTAACCCCTCCTATCCCTCTATCCCCCACCTCCACACTCCTCAACTCCCGCTATCCCCCAATATCCCTTCTGACCTCCCCCACTGCCCTCCTCTCCGTCTATTCCACACTCCTTACCCCCCTTCCTCTCCCTCTATTCCCCCTCCTCCCCCACTCTTCCTCCTCACCTCCTCCCTCTTCTTTCCCTCTCCTCCTACCCTCACAATCCCTCCCTCACCTCTCCTTTCCACTACCATCAGTCACTCCTCCCCTCCCTCCATAACTCCTCTCCCCTCCCGACCCCCTCCTCTCCGTCCATCACCCCTCCTCCTCCACACTCCCTCCTCACCTCCCCACTTTCCCCTCCCTCTCCCTCCCTACCCCCTCCTCACCCTCAATCCCACCACTCTCCCTCCTCACCACCCCAGGATTTCGAGGTTGCCACTCATCTCTGTTCTTGCGTGCCCCAGAGGAGCATCAGTCATCAGCGCCCTCAGAGCCAGGCTTAGCGCCCAGGCCTCGGCATCCCCAGCAGGAACACCCCGCCGGCAGGCAGGCTTGCCGCACCGGTAGGGAGGTTGGTGCCGGCAGGAAAGTGGGCCGCGCCGGCAGGAATGTGGGTGCCGGCAGCAAGGTGGGTGCCGGCAGGAAGGTAGGTGGGAGCTGACAGGGAGGCGGGCCGCGCCGGCAGGGAGGTGGGTGCCAGCAGGAATGCGGGCTGTGGCCGGTGACTGACAGCGGATGGTGCAGGTAGGGGCGTCACTGTCCCGGCGGTGACTGACAGGAGAGGAGACCAATCTGAGCAAGCGCGATTTTAAAGATTTTTGAACCTTAATAACCTTTAAAATATACCACCAATCGGAACAAAACTTGGTGCATTTGCAGCACAGGACAAAGGTGAGTAAGGTGGCGAAAAATCCAAGCGCTATCGTGAACCGTTTTTGTGCAAATCTAAAAACAACACAAACCGGAAGATAGATTGCAAACCTAAACAATCTCAAATTGTTATAAAAAACATGCTTTGTCACTTCAACCTGCATCAGGGAACACTGTTAAAACAGCTACGTTAATTTTAAAACCAATGATATGCTTATGGTGAAAGATTCAACTGAGTTTCTTTCTAAATGCTTATAATTTCTCTCCCCCCCCCCCCCCCATTTTATATAGAACAGTACAGCACAAAAACCTACCCAGCGCATGTCCTTTATATTTTGCCTCTCTCACTATTAAGCTATGCCCCCTGGTATTTGATTTTACCATTCTGGGGAAAGGATTCTGACTATCTACCCAATCTCACCTTGTTATCAAGATCCAGGATTCTTATGCACTATTTTGGGTCAATCACAATCACAATCACAATAATACTTTATTAGCCAAGAATGTTTTGCAACATATGAGGAATTTCATTTGCTAAGTCAGTCATACATGATGGTCAGGTCTTCTGACACAGGATCTCCGTCCAAAAAGTTGACTATCCCTTTGCTTCTACACATGCTGCCTGAGTTCCTTCAGCAGATTGTTTTATGCATGTTACTGAGATCTGTCTGATATTTATAACAATGCCTGGAATTTGTCCAACAGGAAGTGGTGTTGCAATTAATTCAATGGCCTGATCACAACCGTCAATGAACTGCCTACTCCGGCAGTCCAGTGGTTCCTATGCATGTGCTCTCTACTGCAGTCGTTACCCACACAGTGCTGGGAGGTCAGGTGTTAAGTAGGGATCTGGCAGCAGAGGCATTTTTTGTTGGACCAATGGACTTAGGCTGACTTGGTTTTGAACAGGAAAGTTTGACATTTGATAACGTACAAATCAGAAAGGGCTTCAATTGGGTAAATAGAGCGAAACAGCACAGAAACAGGCACTTCGGCCCACCAAGTCTGCCAACCACCAACCACTCATTTACACTAATCCTACCACTCACCTGCACACTAAGTACAATATGCAAGACTAATTAACTTACCAACCCGCATGACTTTGGGATGTGGGAGGACACCAGACCACCCAAAGAAAACCCACGTGGTCACGGGAGAAGATGCAAACTCCACATGGACTGGTCTGGCTCTACTCGCTACACCACTGCCAGTCTGGCACAGAGAGAAGCTGTGGACACACTACTGTTGTGTCAGTGGATGTCTGGGGACCAGGAGACATGGATAATAAGTGATGGGTGGTGGAAGGAAAATATATTTTTATGCAGAGAGTGCAGATGATCTAGTAGGCAGATGCATTGAGGGTGATGGAAGTAGCCAGCGGGATTTCAATGGCGAAGGCACATGAAGGAAAAATAACATGCAGGGCTGGCAGAGAAATTAATATGAAGATACAACCTATGAGCATGAGGAGGCAACTTAGCCCCAGGATCCTGGTCCACCATTTTGATCGATTATGTCTGATCTGATTGTAACTTTAACTCTTGGTTCCCACCTAGCCATAGTGACCTTTCACCCCCTGGCTTCTGACCTCTGACCATTAAAATGTGAGTACACGGACTCTGTTTCCACCAGCCCTTTAAGGAAGAGAGTTCCCGAGAATGGGATTAGTGTAGATGGGCATCATGGCATAGACAGAATGGGCTGTGAGGGTCTGTTTCTGTGCTGTATGATTCCGTAGTTCGGTGATGACTTGCTTGCAGTCATATGCAGGATATGGAGACACACTTGTACAGAATGGTGCCAGGGTGTCAGGGATTATGGGAAGAAGGCAGGAGAATGGGGTTAGGAGAGATAGGTCAGCAATGATTGAATTGCAGAGTAGGCTTGATGAGCTGAATGGCCTAATTCTGCTCCTATCACATAACCGTATGACCAATGCCCTTGGATGATCTGACTTAAAGTGCCAAGTTTAAGGTTATTTGCTTTTTTATTTGGCACATATCCAAAATCTTGTGTTGGTGGAACAACCAGAATTCTACCTCCTGACAATCTTCTCCTAACTATCTGATCCTTTAGACATCAGGACCAGGTTCCTCACACACAGGCAGTGTGGAGCACAGTGCTGTACAGCCGTTCTGAGGCATAGAGATCCTGTGACAAACGTCCCATTGTGATGTTGATGCCCTGTGCAGCCAAGAGCCATTAGTATTCCAGTTTCTCAGGTATTGCCCTCAGGAAACAGGATAGGTTTCACAACTGAATCATTGAATGGTAACTTGCCGAAAATTGGTATATGTGCTATAATATCACAGTGATATGAAATCAAGTTTCATGATTTGTCTTTTATGTTTGAAAGGATAGCTGGAGCTCTGTTTTCAAAGGAAATGACTATCAATCCGTGCATCTTTAAGCTGGAATCTCCTGCGAAATCCTTGAGGAAATGATATGTTCCATAGCTCTGGTTGAAGAGAGATTCTTATTTCCTCCTCCTCCACCTCCCATTCTGTCTCCTTTATAGGATGTTTAATCTAAAACCCATGACTACAGAATGCGCAGCAAAGTTTCTGAGAAAACCAATTCCCTGCCTGAAATGGCTGAGGCAACTTGCGAAATGCTTCCTACAACGCAGTTGAGGAAAGACATGTAAAAATGATTGAAGTTTGTGGGTAGGCAAAGTTTTTGAGTTAAATTGTCCTCTAGTTGACATGTAATGTTGATAATGAAGCCCTCTTTCCTTGGTGAATGGGTCCTCTCCCATGGCCAAATCGACTAGAATATACAATGTATTTTAGATGGAATTTCACCAAATTTGATGCGCATGCCAAATTTAAATTGTTTTGCATTTTTGCACCAGAAACAAATCATTCTTGAAATTCTCAGTCCGTTATGAATATTTAGTAATACAATCATCGCCTATCCATGTTCTCCAGAGATGCTGCCCGATCTGTTCTATCAGCCAGGTCACCAACCACCCTAAAGAATAGACACAAGAAACGGCAGATGCTGGAGTTTTGAGGAAAAAACCACAAAGTGCTGGAGTAAGTCAGATCGGCCAGCATCTCTGGAGAACATGGATAGGCAATGGTTTGGGTTGTGACTCTTCTTCAGACTTGAAGTCTGGAGAAGGTTCATGACCCGAAATATCTATGATAGCAGTGGGGAGAACCACCTTTACTAAAGAAAGATGACATCCCGGATGTCCTGGAGTGATAGCCTGATCTTGGATGCGGCGGAGATGGAGAAATTGAGATTAGAGGATGGTTTATTTGCAAACAGCAGGTGTAGCCAAGGTGACTGTGGGAGCCAGTGGGTTTGCGTCAATGCTGATACTAAATGCAGGCCATTGTTGCTATAGAGCCATGGGCGATGACTCTATTACCAGCACTATTGAATAGAGAAAAATTTCCAAATCAAAAATTGATAGACCTTATTCAAAGTGAGCTGAAATCACTTACACATTACTGGCCTCTGCCTCTCCACTCAGTTGTATTGCCAAGAGTGTTCTTTCTAAATTCATTACTGAGTTATAAACAAGCAGTTTAATTTGAAATTCATCATCACTTTGCACAAATGCTTCATATCAGATACCCATGCACAGAGAAAAAAACAAGGTTGGAATTAGAATCAGGTGTATTTATTTTTGTGACAGAAATTATGCAATTGAGAAGGAACTAAACTGAATGTTTAAGAAGGAACTACAGATGCTGGAAAATCGAATTTCCTTCCCTCCATAGATGCTGCCTCACCCGCTGAGTTTTTTCAGCATTTTTGTCTGCCTAAGAACTAAACTGAGTTCATTTAACTACTTTTTGGTTGTTGGATTAATTACCATTCACAAGTTCAGTACAGAATATATTGCACTTCCCCAAGGAGCAACATAACACTATGTCTCTTGATATTTGGCTGTTACCTCCATTTTGCCTTGACATGTGGAAATAATTCCACATTCAACACCTGAACAGTTTTTGCCACATGCACAGTACAAAGTGTAGCTTTCTATGACTATTTGGGTTTGTACATACAAGGAGGAAATTATGTAAATGATGAAAAAGATGGACAGGAAATTGATTTGGTATGCTCTTACTACGATGCAAATGTAAATACAGTTATTGAAACAATATTGTTTTATGTTGATGCAAAAGAAAGCTATCAGAGCAACTTCCGTGTGTGTTCACAGATGCTCAGTACAAAACTATTAGTTTTTAGTGTGAAATGCTTGACATATACATATAGCCTAAAGTGGATCTGCAAGGATTTGAAGGGCTTAAGAAATGCACAAATAAGTTTTTGGGCATCTCCAGAAATTAATAATATATCTTAGAACACAAAGTGCTGGAGTAACTCAGCGGGTCAGGGAGCATCTCTGGAGGACATGCATTGTCAATATTTCAGGTTGGGACCCCTCTTTGGACAGTTCCTTATGTTTACAATGTAGCTTGGTTTTTATTTGTGACTGAGATTTAAATGTCACTAGACCAAGGGGGACCTGTTGGGTCCCGTCCCCTCAAAGCGTGGCTACGGGGGTGGGGGGGGGGGGGGGGGGGGGGGGGGGGGAGAGGGTACGGCGTGACACACACACATGCTAACCACCCCCCACACACACAGGAGAGGAGGTGGGGATGAGAGGGGGAGGGGGGGGGGGGTGGGGGGAAAGGGAGGGGGAGAAGGCAGGGAGGTGGAGGGGAGGGAGGGGAGGGGGAGGGAGGGGTAGTGGGATGAGGGAGTGGGGAGGGAGAGTGGAAGGGAGGTGGGGTAGAAGGGAGGGGAGGGAGAGAATGAGGGGGGGGAGAGGAGGGGGGGAGTTGGGGGAGAGAGGAGGGGGATTGAGAGGGGGAGGGAGGAGAGGGGAGGGGGAGAAGAAAAGGGGAGAGGTGGAGGGGAGCTAGCGGGCTGTGAGAAGCGGGAGAGAGAGAGAGAGAGAGAGAGAGAGCTCTAGTACAGGGCCCGACTCTCTGCATCTCTCTGGAAACCCGAGTTGAAGCCGATAGCAGCGAGGGGGTGGAGCAGGATAGGAGTGGTTAGCAGCGCGGAAGGTCGGTTAGCAGCAGGAGGGAGGGGACGGGGACAGGGGTGACTTCAATCGCTGTGCATGGAACACACGTAGCAGGCCGTGAGGAGAAAGTTCTTGAAAAGCAAGCCGGGAAGCTCGTGAGTGCTCGTGAGCGCCTGTGATCTCGGGTGACCTCGGAAGCGCTCTGAAGCTCATGGAAGTAGCAATGTTACAAAATTTTGAGATTTAAGAAATCAAGTCTGTAATTTATCCCATCAGATAAAGCATAAAAAGAAGTTTAATTTGACATCTAATTCACTTTCATATCTCAAGTATTTAAAACGTTATGGCCATTTTCATACTCGGAAATTAGCATCTTGTTCCCTATTGATTTTCTATGGACATAACAAAAACGCTGTGATCGTGTGCAGTCAAAAGGCCATAACCTTCTTAAAAATTAAGAGAACTGAATGAAATTTTCAGTTATCGTAGATTGAACCATTCTGAAACAAATATAAAATAATCTTACTTGGATGACCTGAAATTAAAGCATATTTGTAGCTAATTTCAAACTTCAATTACTAGATCTAAACATCTATCCATTTCTTAATAAATGATTGACATTTTTACATAGCCTAAGTGTCCAAATAATATTCATAAATAATTCACAATAAAACATAATTTTTAAATCTCATTTACATTAATTTATAGGCCAAATGGAAGGAATTTAGTGTTCAATTGCTGTAAATTAAAGTCCATTTTAAATCAGATCCTGTGAACGCGCTGGTTTAGAACGTTCACATTGCAGTAGATTTGTGCCCTCAAATGCCCAGAAAAATTCTGCGGGATATAATGGGCCCAAAATGAGCTACTCGCAATATTAAACTTTATATAAAGGGATCTTAAGAGGCCCTTTTTAATGTAAAAATAAGCAGCCTACCTTCTGTTATTTGCTCTATGCGACCCTGACAGCTGCCGGTGGTCGCGGGTTTAGAGATTGATTTTTAAACTACTATAACTATTATATGAGGCCTTTAAAACTAATAATAGCTTTTGCCACGGGGTCTTCCAGCGATTGTTCGTTAATAATTAACTAGGCTGAACATCTTCGATTTGAACAGCCTAGAGAAAATCGCGTTTTAAACCCGCCCCCCTCTAAACGGCGCCAAAATCGCGCACACCCACAGCGACAGATTTTCAGCGACGCTTCAGGTAGGCTTTGCAACATACCTAATGGAAGGGCCATCGGGATCTGCAGGACAGAGCCCACTTGCACGTTCTTTCTGCGTCTTTTGAAGAACCGGGGGTGGGGGGGGGGGTGGGGTGGGGGAGGTGAGGGGGGGGGGGGGGGGTGTGACGTCACTCCTGGAAAACAGTGCCCAGCGGGCAGCGCGTTGAATACCACGCAGCTGGCCGTGAGGCGCAAAGGCATTGTGACGTCATCCAGCTGGCTTCAGCACGTTAGATTTTAAAAATATGTCAGATTGGTGAACAATTGTAGTAAAAAGCTTGGGAAATAATGAATTAAATTTACAGATGAGGGGATTTTTGAAATCATGAAGTAAATCTTTACCTGAATATGTAAACATTTTTCCATTACCACGTCGCGTTTTCAAGGAGATGTGAATCAAAGAAAAAGTTCAAGTTTGAAAGCAAGCATCTGCACAAGCGAACATGTTACTAGACTATGTGGGACTCATTGGGTCCCAGGTTCACACGGGAGGGCTGGTCCCCCAACGCAATATTCCACCTCTCCACAAAGTCAAGTCAAGCACAGGGCAGGCAGGGCCAGCCAACAATACAATCCATTTGCTTTAATTTCAGGTGAGGTTAGGCAAAAAGGCAAAGCAAAAGCAAAAGCACAGGGCAGGCGGGGCCAGCCATGCAAAAGCACAGGGCAGGTCAAACAACTCATTTCACTTCATTTCCATTTCCATTTCAATTGCAAACACAGGGCAGGCCAAACAACTCATTTCATTTCATTAAGAGCTAATAAATAATTTATTGCAAGCACATTAAGTAGCAATGTTACAGAATTTTGAGATTTTAAAAGACAAGTCTGCAATTTATCCCATCGGATAAAGCATAAAAAGAGGTTTAATTTGATACCTAATTCACTTTCATATCTTCAGCATTAAAAAAGTTATGACCATTTTCATACTCGGAAATTAGCATCTTGTTCCCTATTGCTTTTCCATTGACTCAACACAAAGGTTGTGATCGAGGACAGTCAAAAGCCCATAACTCTCTTAAAAATTAAGAGAACTGAAATGACATTTTCAGTTAGTATAGATTGAAGCATTCTGAAATAAATATGAAACATCTTACTTGGATGACCTGAAATTAAAGCATATAATTAGTTAGTTACCTAATTGTAGCTAATTACAAAATTGACCGTTGTAACGGAAATAGTAATAAACACCCAGACTGTCTTGAAAAATCAAAAATGTGATATTCTCAAGATCAGAACTATAATATTATTGTATTATTATGTCCGTAACAAATAGGTAAATAAATTACAATTTCTAGCAATAGACCAAGTCTTTATGGAGAAGATCAGTTGCTAGCTGGTACATTGGCATATCATAATCAATAGCATCATCATACTCCTCAGATTGCAACCAATAAGCAACTCTGTACACCTTGTTTTTCCTCACCTTTTCAATTTTGGCATTGTAAACTACAAGTTTTTGCTCTTCAAACCACGCATGACATGCCTTTCTGCCCACTACTTTCCCATTAACAAGGTCCTGTAGATCATCACATTTGGATTAGTACAAATGCGGATAATCTCTGCGAATGCTGTCTAAATCAGTCTCTTTTGTTGGGCATTTGGATTGACAATTTTGCATTTCTTCTTCGGAGACATCTGTCTAAAATGTAAAGGAAAAAAAACACTGAACGGCATTAACAGAAACAAGTTATTATTTGCAGTTTTAGAAAAAAGGTAGAAATGATAGTTAAACGCTAAAACAAATAGCAAATACCCAACAAAAAATTCATATTCATCAGTTTCATCAAATCAATTAAATTCATCTAATCAATTAAATTCATCTAAATTCAATTACTAGATCTAAACATCTATCCATTTCTTAAGAAAATACTAAATGTTTTAAATAGCCTAAGTATCCAGATAACAAACTAATCCCATTCACACAAGAATTCACAATATAACATGATTTTTAAATCTCACTGTCATGAACTTATATGGCCAAATCGTTTGGGGACTAAATAACATTTTCGCGTCGTAAAATTAGACTAAAGCCACCCCAAGAAGCAAGATTATATGTGAAATATACGACTTACCCTTTGTTTTGTCCTGACATCACGATCCGTCACGTTGAAGGCGTTGAGAGCGTTTGAATTCACCTTTGAGTGTTTAAATTGTCCTAGTGTATGTTGGATAGTGTCAATGTGCGGAGATCGCTGGTCTGTGCGGACTCTGTGGGGCTGAAGGGCCTGTTTCCGCGTTGTATCTCTAAACTAAACAAAACTATATAAATGATGTAGAGCAGGAGGCAGAGGGTAAAGGGCCTGTCCCACCTAGACTAATTTTTTAGGTGACTGCCGGAGACTAGGCTGTTGCCACACGGCCACAGTAGTGGGTGTCGCCTGTATGGTCGTGAGTAGTCTCCTCAGTCGCCAAAAGAGTCGTAGCGTTTTTCTGGTCGCCGCTGGATTTTGAAATGTTCAAAACTTTTCGGCGACAGTCGTCGACCGTGGGCTTGTCGTAGCTTGTCTTCTCCTGACGTAGGTGTTGTCGTAGATTGTCGTAGGTTGTCGCCAGGATGACATGGGTGTCGCCGGTGCTGATTTTGGTGAATTCCATTGCCGTAGTCGCCGGCAGTCCCCTAAAAAATCGCCAAAGTGAAACAGGCAAATTAGTTCAGTCGCCGGTTTTTCGGCTACCTGCTACAACTATAACAGTCCCTGGCAGTCGCCTAATAAATCGCCTAGTGAGACAAGCCCTTAAGGTAGCCAAATGTACATGCGGTATGGAAATAGGTGGGATTGTGATGATGATATTTGTACTCTGTCAGAGGATATAGATAAGTTGAATGAGTGGGAAAAAGCTTGGCAATTTGAGATTCATTTGCAAAGTATTTCATTAGGAAGAATGAAAGGAGAGACTATCATCTACTGGAGTCTAACTCAGTAGATGATTATCCAGCATGCTTTTCTTTACATATGTCAGAAACTCTTAAACCATCCTTTCCAATCCTTCTTATGGAAAATAAATGGGTAAATCGCAGGGTGTTCATTACACGTATCAAAACAAAATGACAAGTGGGTGAAGCTGCCAGTTGAGATGGCACTGCCATGCAGTGGGTGAGTTGGCAGCTCATAGCTTCACCCACAGGAGCTTGCAAGCTGATCCTCCCAAACTCTCAACAGTTAGTTTGCGTGAATAGGCTACCAAATACCAAACCTCCAACAGTAATGGGAACGAGAACTAGGGCCACCCTGTGACACAGTGGATAGAGTTGCTCTTTCACGGTCCCAAATGACCCCTGTTTGGTCCTGACCTCTGGCATTGTCTGTGTGGAGTATGCACTTCTTCATGTGACCATGTAGGCTCTGTCCTCAGTGGATTAATTGGTCAATGGAAAATCATGCCTCATGCATAGATGAATGGTAGAGTATTGGGTGGGGAGGGAGGTAATTGTACAGGGGAGAGGATGTGTTCATGGTCAGCACTAAATAAGTTGAAGGGCAAGTTTCTGTGCTGGTTCATTCTATGGCTCCGTGGCTTCTGTGACTCTATAACAGGAAAGATAAAGTGTCTGACCTCTAAAGGATGACCATCCTACATGGTTCCCATGAATTGGGAAAGCTCAGTAACAGACTGCAAGCCAGTATCCTCCATCAAGTGCCAGCATGTGGAAATAGCAAGGTTTCCGAAAATAGCAAGCTGAAAATATGGTTAGGACTTGAAGGGACACTGAAGGGCAAGAGCACCATGAAGTACTGGGGACAAAGTGCTGCTAGCACCAGTTGGAGATTGTGGGCCACTTGTGAAACTTCAGATTACCTTCCTCACACCTAAAAGAAGAAACAGTCGGCTGATCAGTATTGGGCTTTTGAAGTTTTACTGAGCCAGGAGATTTATTGCTGTCTACAGTGAATTCATATTCCTAACTATTTGGCCTGTGCTACTGGGTTACTCAGTATCGTTTCTGGGAAACGCTAATGCTCCTCTGCTTCGTAAGGTCAGGAGAGCATCACGTTAACTTCTCCGCAGTTATTGCACGATCCAGACAGATTTAATCATCCCGATGTCTCGACGGCACTGAATACTGGGGGGAAAGACCGCAGATTGCAGTTGCTTTAAGTTCCTATTTAACTAAAAATTCCTGACAGAAATTGAGTTATTTTAGTATTTTGCCATACCTGAAATCATTCCCTTTTTCCCCCCTCTTTTTCTGAACTGTTCCAATATCATCCGGTAAATGCATCATCAAAAGAAAATCTGCTGATACAACAGATGCCTTTGGCAAAAGCCACATGAAAAGATTTTTAAATTACCCCAGGGCCTTGAGAATGCTGGCAATGTCGAATTAGATTTTAATAAACGATTGGTATTCTGAGATGCCTGGTGTTAATTACTTCCCCAGATTTTCACCAGTTTGAAATATGCACTGAAGTCATCTGTGGAGTCTATCATGCGGAATGCAAACAGCTCTGCTAACTTCCTGCTCCATATAAAACCCATGTGCTATCCACAAACTCTCTGATGGGGTCTGCAGCTCACACAAAGAAGGAAATCGCATTGTCCGTGGGAGATCTGCAAACAGCTTAGCCCTTCCTTAAAGTGGCATTCCCCTCTGGATGACATTTAGCACATTTTCCAGGTGTTATTTTACATCTTCATGGGACCCCACTAATAACAGTAAGATATCATGGTTTCTGGTGTGGATGAGCAGAGAGACCTCTTTGTCGAGGTCCTCAATTCCTGTTTGGTCTGAGGGCAGGCAGTCCAAGTTATATAAAAACAGCAATAAAAAATAAAGGAAAAAAAGGAAGACAGCACTGGTTAGGCCGCATTTGGAGTATTACGTGCAGTTCTGGTCGCCCCATTAAAGGAAAGATGTGGAAACTTTGGAGACTGTGCAGAGGAGTTTTACCAGAATGCTACCAGGATTAGGGGGTTTCAGCTACAGGGAGAGGGTTGGATAGACTTTGATTGTTTTCTCTGGAACATCGGAGGGGAGACTCATTTGTTACCACCAGGTGCGCCGCACGATTGGCTGCCTTGCCAACAGTCTGTCTGTTTTTTCGTCTTTCTTTTGTTATTTTTAGTGTGTTTTAAAAGTTTGTGTTAATGTTCTCTGGTTTGTTTTATGTGGGGTAGGGGGAGGGGGTCGAGGAAAACTTTTTTTTCAATCTCCGACCCTGCCGGAGATGCGATTGTTTTCCGGTTCGTATCTCTGGTCGCTCTGTGGCCTAACATCATGGAGCTGGAGGCCTCCTTCGGAACTGACTGAGCTCGCAGTATGTCAGGAGCTCATATATGTCAAGAGCTCCAACGATACAGAAGGTTCGACAAACCCTAAGCCGGGGTCAGATCACTCAGGGGCAGGGAGCTGAGATTCACCCCGATACAGGAACTGATTCCCCCGACGCGGAGGGCCAGATCGCCGGCTACGGGAGTAAGATTGGCCCGTCAACGGAAGGCTTGAGGCCCCCGACCGCAGGAGAACAAAGAAGGGAAGAGATTGACATTTTCTTCACCTTCCAGCACAGTGAGCAATGTGGAGGAGTCACTGTGGTGGATGTTTATGTTAAAATGTATTTTGTGTGTTCTGTTGCTTTTTATTTGTATGACTGACTTGCCAAATGAAATTCCTCATATGTTGCAAGACTTGTAAAGTATTATTGTATTGTATTGTATTGTATTATTTTATTCTATCTATATTACTAACAGTCTGATCTTGACCACTTCCTGTTGTTCTGTATATTGATTTTAGAAAAAAAACACTGCCACTTACGGCTGTGATTTTGGGCCATCTTACTCAACCCCCTTCCGCTGTGCAGGACAAGAGGATTTTTCCCATGGATGAAAAATAAAAGAGTTATTAATGTTTAAAAAATGTTGAGATTCTCTCTCCTGAAGGCCACGCCCCTTCCAGAGGGGCTATTAATCCCAGAGGTGTTGAGTGCTTCAGTCAGTCCCTGCAAGATGGGGGAGCGAGAGGGTCACGTCTCTCAGTCTGAGCTGTGAATAACGCTGAACACATGTGTACTAAACTGTGAGTGGTTTTACTGAGATGTCAGTGCCCTTAATGTGGCTTGAAAATATAGTTTGGAAATGCTAAAGCTGCGTTGCCTTTGGTTTGGAAATGTTAAAGCTGTGTTGCCTTTGGTTTGGAAATGCTAAAGCTGTGTTGCCTAATTAAAGTTGCCTTGCCTAATTAAAGTTTCCTTGCCTAATTAAAGTTGCCTTGCTTAATTAAACTTGCCTTGCCTAATTAAAGTTGCCTTGCCTAGTTAAAGTTGCCTTGCCTAATTAAAGTTGCCTTGCCTTCTATATAATTAAAATTCTAATCTTGACCACTTCCTGTTTGCGTTTTATATTGATTTTAGACAAAACGCTACCATGTACGGCTGTGATTTTTGGCCATCTTACTTAGAGTCCCCCTCCGCTTACCAGGTGCCAAGGATTTGTCCCATCGATTAAAAATAAAAGAATTATTAGTGTTTAAAAAATGTTGAGATTCTCTCTCCTGTCAATCACGCCATGAAGGCCACGCCCCTTCTGATGGGAGGGGGAGGGACTATAATACCCAGATGTGTGGGCGTGGCTCAGTCTCTGCAAGATGGAGGAGGGAGAGGTGACGACTCGCTGTCTTTAGTGGCCTTGCACCCTGCTTGAAATGGTACGAAACTGCACTTGAATTTGGTGGCCTTGCACCCTGCTTGAAATGGTATTTCAAGGAATAGCCGTGAGTCAACTGCCAGCTCATCAGCCGTGAGTGAGTGAGCTGCCAGCACAACAGGCTTGAGTGACTGAGCTGCCAGCCTAAGAATCCATTTGGCCCACAAGGTCCATACTAGCCCTCTGAAAACCAGTCCCTTCAGCCCACAGCACCCATACTAGTGCTCCAGAAAGCCCCCCACCCCCCCCACTGGCCGCCAATATTGGAATCGGTGGAGAGGTGGAATATTGCGTTGGGGGACCAGCCCTCCCATGTGATGCTGGCACCCAACGGGTCCCACTTAGTCTAGTTGTATATATAAAATTATGAGAGACATGGATAGGGTAGATAGTCAGCACCTTTTTCCCAGGGAGAAAATGTCCAACACTAGGTGGCATAGCTATAAGGTGAGAATGGTAATGCAGATGTGCAGACAAGTTTTTTACACACAGAGTATACGGGGCCTAGAACACATTTCCGGGGGTGGTGGTGGAAGCAGATACGATAGTGGTGTTTGAGGCTTTTAGGTAGCCACATGAAAGTGCAGGTAAAAGAGAGATATAGACCAGGTACAGGCAGATGAGATCAGTTTAACTTGGCAACATGTTCGGCACAAACATTATGGGCTGCAGGGCCCATTTCTGTATATGTTTAAGAATCAAGGTCAAAATTGATAAATCACTGATTTCTCTTCACCTGAAGAATAGTGGGCAATTCTGAAAGCTACAGAAAGAAGTCCTTGTAAAGTTTATTCAGGAAGGTTTGAACTGTTGGGGAAACTGGGACATGGTCCATCTCAATACTGGTGTAAAGGAAACATGGTTCTGTATGCATGCACTTGATAACACATACTTTTCCACGTCTAAATTCCCATCTTTCTTTCTGCTGGAATGTTCCTGAGATGAGGAACTCGCGGAGGCACACGACACAATCAAACAAACATTTACATGTGAGCCAAAGTGGGAGATTACTGCTGAGACAAGGCCACCGGCCACTTTCAACCTTGTTCACTGAAACCTAAGCCACACTGGGAGAAATTCAGGGCCAAGATTTCAATGTTGAACCACAACTTAATGAAAGCACATCAAAAGAGGGCAATGAAGAAAACTATTGAACGGGCATTTAACGACATCGAAGAACCATTGAAAGAGCATTTATGCGATAATATCAGTCTTGTCAAAGCATTATGGAGAAGGAATGGTTGTGCTAGGAATGAACACATCTTTCATTCAATGGGGTGAGGGGAGGCACAATGTATATTATGTACACAGTCTGCATTATAGACAAAATGGAAAATACATATTGCCTGAAATTTTCTCGAAATACCAGCAGATCCGAGTGAATTTGCCTCCACATGGCCAGGGTGGGTGAAAGCTTGTCTGCACTTTCCCAGCAATATTGGGGAACCTGCCTACTAGGCGTGTGCCGTCAGATCTGATGAGGGTCCAATGACTCCATTCAATTCAATGGAGAGGAATGGTTATGAGGGAGAGAGGTCAGATGATTTACATTTTTCTGGCATACAGTGCATTCAAAAAGTATTCAAACCCCTTCACTTTTCCCACATTTTGTTACATTACAGCCTCATTCTAAAATTGATTAAATTAATTTTTTTATCATCAATCGACACACAATATCCTATAATAAAAACGCAAAAACAGGTGTTTAGAAATGTTTGCAAAGTAATTAAAAAGAAATAACTGAAATATCACATTTACATAAGTATTCAGACCCTTTGCTATGACACTCAAAATTGAGCTTAAGTTCATCCTGTTTCCATTGATTATCCTTAAGATGTTTCTACAACTTGATTGGAGTCTACAAGTGGTAAATTAAATTGATTGTACATGATTTGGAAAGGCACACACCTGTCTATATAAGGTTGACAGTGCATGTCAGAGCAAAAACCAAGAAATGAAGATGAAGGAATTGTCTGTAAACCTCAGAGACAGGATTGTGTCGAGACACAGATCTGGGGAAGGGTATAATACAATTTCTGCAGCATTGCAGGTCCTGAACAGCACAGTGGCCTCCGTCATTCTTAAATGGAGGAACTTTGAAACCACCAGGACGCCTCATAGAGCTGGCCGCCCGGCCAAACTGAGCAATCGGGGGAGAAGGGCCTTGGTCAGAGAGGCGGCCATGAACCCGATGGTCACTCTGACAGAGGTCCAGAGTTTCTCTGTGGAGATGGGAGAAACTTCCAAAAGGACAACTATATCTGCAGCACTCCACCAATCAGGCCTTTATGGTAGAGTGGCCAGACGGAAGCCACTACTCAGTAAAAGGCACATGACAGCCCACTTGGAGTTTGCCAAAAGGCATGAGAAACAAGATTCTCTGGTCTGATGAAACCAAGATTGAACTCTTTGGCCTGAATGCCAAGTGTCACATCTGGAGGAAACCAGGCACCACTCATCACCTGGCCAATACCATACCATAAGCATGGTGGAAGCAGCATCATGCTGTAGGGATGTTTTTCAGCGGCAGGAATTAGGAGACTAGTCTAGATTGAGGGAAAGGTGAATGAACAGAGAGATCCTTGATGAAAACCTGCTTCAACGTTCAGGACAGACTGGGGCAGAGATTCACCTTCCAACAGGACAACGACCCTAAGCACACATCCTAGACAAAGCAGGAATGGCTTTGTGACAAGTCTGTGAATGTCCTTGAGTGTTCCAGCCAGAGTCCGGACTTAAACCCGATCGAATATCTCTGGAGCGACCTGAATATAGCTGTGCATCGACGCTCCCCATCCAACCTGACAAAGCTTGAGAGGATCTGCAGAGAAGAATGGGAGAAATTACCTAATACTGGTGTGCCAAGCTTGTTGCATCATACCCTAGAAGACTTGAGGCTGTAATCGCTGCCAAAGGTGCCTCAACAAGGTACTGAGTGAAGGGTCTGAAAACTTATGTAAATGTGATATTTCAGTTATTTCTTTTTAATTACGTTGCAAAAATTTCTAAACACTTTTCGCTTTTTTATTATGGGGTATTGTGTATAGATTGATGATAAAAAAAAAAAGAATTTAAACCATTTTAGAATAAGGCTGTAATGTACTGTAACAAAATGTGGAAAAGTGAAGGGGTCTGAATACTTTCTGAATACACTGTAATTGAGTTAATTAAATGCATTTAAATACCATTAAATGTTTTCATCCGTTTGTGTTTGTTTTTAATAACTTCAGAATGTGTATTATAATTACAGTGGATAAACCACCTGCACTTGGACATTAACTCTCATCCATTGTATTGTGCTCATAGCTTCATCTAAGTAACATTGCCATTACATGGAGATCCTGGCAGCCTCAACATTTCTTGCCTGTATCTTTACTTGACTTCCATCCTTTCAGCCTGAAACAAAGATAAAATTGGACCCAGCGCATGAAAGCTATGTTGGTGATGACTGAGCCTAGTACAATAGTTTTGATCCTCATTCATAATTTGACTTCCACACAACCACTCAGTGAGATCCAGCCATTAGTATACTGTAGTCTGGATTCACATCCATCCAGTTTGTCCCAACATCTTAGGCTTTCTTTGAACCTGGGCCACATGGGTTACATTTGTCCTCCTAGCTTAGCACCATTTGGGGTTATACTAGGGGAGGGGGAATGGAAACATTACAGGCAGATATCCACATGCTGAATGCACAAAGGTCTTTCCCTTCAAGTTAATCCTCTACACTGAGTTTTTTCTGTATCATAAACCCTATAGTTAAGCAGGAATACAATACACATGTACATAGCTAGGAATAGCTTGGCCTCATTCATTATTTCAGGACACCAAGTCTGCATTTGAACGTTACCAACTTGGATTTATTCAATACTGCCGTGCCAAATACTGTTAAAGGGGGTGTTTCTGCACAGTCATTTATACCTCTTTACCTATTTCAGCCATCTGCACCTCTTCAGTTTTACACACTCCCATGCCAACCGGAAGCTTATCCGATAAGGCTTTTGATTGTTTATGCCATGAATGCAAGGAATACAGTACCGTATGTTCTGTTATATCTCTGCTTTGAATTAAGAACAACCAGCATTAAGTCATGAAACAGCTGATGGCTACTTTATACCAACAAGGATTTCCACTGTTACTGCTGTGTAAAAATTAAAATCACCCCACTAAGTCTTTCAACATAAACCAAAGCACATTGTGTGTCTTCTGAAAGATCCGATACACTCTAACTGTATGGCTGGATGTAGAAGACTTGGATAAGAATATGTACAATGTTCTCAAAGCAAGTAATTGGTAACTGACCAGCATCCAAATACTGTACAGGAAAGAAAGAGAGGAGAGCAAGAAAAGTGTGTGTAACGGGATAGTTTTAGCTGTAGCGAAAGAGAAACGATTGAGTAGCACACTCATTATGGTTAACTAGTAATATAGCAGATGTTTAGTAAAGTTGGGTTATCATGGGTTTGAAAAACAGAACAGGAAGATGTGTACTCTCCATGAACCTGTAATCAGCTACCCTTGAAGCAGCAACTTCATCCATAAGGCCATTGAGATTGTGTTCCTATGAATAAGTGAGGCCCTTGAATCTTAGCTAGATCCAACTACTGTGTTTCTTCATTATTATTTTGCAAAATGTCAGAATCATTTCATTATATCTGCACTTTGTAATGTTGGGCCCATGCCAAAGTCAGACTTGATGCAGTCCAATGGCTCCATTCAATTCAATGGAGAGGAATGGCTGTGAGGGAGATATGTCAGATAATTTACATGTTTCTGTCTTAATTGGGTTAATTAAATGCATTTAAATATTGTTAAATTATTTTGTGTTGTTTGTTTTTAATAACTTCAAAAAGCTGATTTATTAAAATTACAGTGGATAAACCACCTGCACTTGAACATTATGTTGCATCCTTTTGCTTAGAGTCCCTTGAGAGGAAAAGACAGGGTTAACGCACAGAGATATTTACCCAGATTGGGAGAATCAAACAACAAATAACATAGGTTTAAGGTGAGGGGGAAAGATTTCATAGGAAACTGGGGGGGTAACTTTTTTATACAATGGGTGGTGGGTGGCTGGAATGAGCTGCCAGAGAAGGTAGTTGAGGCAGGTACTATTGTAATGTTTAAGAGATATTTAGACAGGTACATGGACGGGATAGGTTTAGACGGATATGAGCCAAATATGAGCAGGTTGTTGGGACAGGTGTAGAAGGGGCATGGACAAATTGGGGTCGAACAGCCTGTTTCCTGCTGTATCACTCTATGACTCTCTATGACTTCAGTCAGAAACAATTAATGCTCTAAAATTTGCTGTAAATTACTTCTATCGTCATCACACAGCCTTAACGTGGTCTTTCCCTTCTCCACCCCCTCGTCTTCATTTATGTGACGTTGATTTTGAAGAACATTTCCCCTGTCAATGAGAATGCAATGACCATGAATTGCCCTAGATTTTTTCCTGCTTGTATAATTTCCCTGGGAATGCCACAACAAGGATTGTTCTGTGTTTTGGTTTGTCACAAAATGCTGGAGTAATTCAGCGGGACAGGCAGCAGCCCTGGAGAGAAGGAATGGGTGACGTTCTGGGGTGAGCCTCCTTCCTTGGAGGGGGAGCAATGAGAGAGGATGTTGCCCAACTCTCATTGGAGAGAGGAGGAGAACTTCTTCAAAGTAGACATACCTTATGGGGATTTTGCAGTGGAGTGGACAAAATGTGTAGAAAAGAACTGCAGATGCTGATTTAAATCGAAGGTAGACACAAAATGCTGGAGTAACTCAGCGGGACAAGCAGCATCACTGGAGAGAAGGAATGACGTTTTGGGTCGAGACCCTTCTTCCTGTTCTTTGTTTTGTTTTGCGAACCTCTAGCAAAATTATAGTTCCAAGAATATTCTGGGCCCATGATATCCTATTGTCCTGGAAGCACACCAAGTTAGCTAGGTTTTCGCTGGTGAGAGGGGAGTTGATCGTAGTGTGAAGACCTCTTCTGCTAATCGGTCATCAAATGATTATTATGTTTCCAAATAAAAGGCTGATGATTTGCCACTAGATGGAGGCATATTTATTTCACTCCAAAAATTGTGTCACAACTAAAAAGCCACACTGTAATAGATCCTAGATCTATCAGCTTTTATGCCCAAAATAACCATATAGCTGATGTATATTCATCTCTGAAAGTGGTGACACAGATATACAGGATGGTGAAGAAGTCATGCATCCATCAGTGCACTGAGCATAGGAGTTGGGATGTCATATTCTAGCTGTACGTGGTGTTGGTGAGACTGCATTTGAAGTACTGTGTGCAATTCTAATCCCCACACTAGAGGAACAATGTGATTAAGCTGGAGAGGATGCAGAAAACATTCAAATGGATCCAAAGATAGATACAAAAAGCTGGAGTAACTCAGCAGGACAGGCAGCATCACTGGAGAGAAGAGTTGGGTGACATTTTGGGTCGAGACCCTTCTTCAGACTGGTTAGGGTTTATTGTGTCTATCTTCGATTCAGACCAGCATCTGCAATTCCGTTCTACACATTTCAAATGGATCCAGCTGGGAATGGAGGCTTTGAGTTTTAAGGAGAGAGTGGATGTTGGGACTGTTATTCCTGGAGCACAGGAGGTTGAGGGGTGACCGTACAGGGATATATAAATTCACAAGAGACATAGATAGGGTAGATAATCACAGTAATTTTCACAGGCAGGGGGAGTCTAAAATCAGAGGGCACGTTAAGATGAGGGAAAAGATTTGAATGTGATCCGAGGAGCAGATTTTTCACACACAGAGTGATGGGCATATGGATAGAGCTGCCAGAGGCAGTGATAGAGGTTGGTACAATTACAAAGTTTAAAAGACATTTGCACAGATTCATGGATAGAAAAGGCTGAGAGAAACATGGGTCAAATGCAGGCAAGTGGGACCAGTGTAGATAGTCACCTTGGTTGGCATTAAGAGTTCAGCTGAAGGGTCTGTTCCCATGCTTGACTCCATCTTGACCAGTGCAGCAGCTTCATTGACAATAGTGGAAGGGGAAGCAACAGTAAGGCTCATTAATGAATTAGACTGAAGTACATAGAACATAGAACGTAGAACATTACAGCATGAGGAACGGGCCCTTCAGCCAATAATGTTTGTGCTGACCATGATGCCAAGTTAAACTGATCTCTTCTGCCTGTACATGATCCTTATCCCTCTATTCCCTGCACTTCCATGTGCCTATCTACACAGACAGGACTCAAGATCAGGATTGAACCCGGATCACTGGAGCCGTGGCATTTTTCTTGGATTCTCCAAATGCCGTTAGAGTTTTTGAATCATGGGCTGCGGAACCGGGGGGCCTGGGGGGGGGGGGGGGGGGGGGGGGGCTGCAGCCCACCAACTTTTTTTGGCTAGACATGTTTCAATGTCTCTGGCTTTGGATGAGGCGCTGCTGTGCTCTGGTCAACCTGGTCGTGGGTGTTGGAGAGCCGGGGCGGAGGGAGGGATGGAAGCAGAAGCAGCGGCGGGGGCAGATGCGGACGGGGAGCCGGGGCTGGCGAGTGTTTGCCGGGCTGGCGAGTGTTTGCTCGCTGCAGCTCCGGCCATGGAGCAGCTTCAGTGCAAGAGTCCCGGGCCGTCGGAGGCGTCGGAAGTGTTGCGCCGCTGCCGTGAGAGTCTCTGCGCCGGATTCGTCTTGGTGACCGGCATGGACCAGGCTGCGGCTCGGTGCATCCTGAAAGACAACCAGTGGCTGCTGGAAGTAGGTATCAAACACTGGGTAGAAGCGGTGGAAGATAGTGGCCTTCAAATGGGAGTGGTTGGAAAAAGCATTCTGCTTGCCTGCCAGATTTTCACTTACTGCAACTGCAGGAAAAATGTTCCCGATGTTGGGGGAGTCCAGAACCAGGGGTCATAGTTTAAGAATAAGAGGTAGGCCATTTAGTTCTGAGATGAGGACAAACTTTCTTCACCCAGAGAGTTGTGAATCTGTGGAATTCTCTGCCACAGAAGGCAGTGGAGGCCAATTCACTTGATGTTTTCAAGAGAGAGTTACATTTAGCTCTTGGGGTTAGCGAAATCAAGGGATATTGGGAAAACACAGGAAAGGGTACTGATTTTAAATGAACAGCCATGATCATATTGAATGACAGCGCTGGCTTGAAAGGCCGATGGCCTATTCCTGCACCTATTTTCGATGTTTCTATGCTTGAGTGTATGGCAATAAAACTCGACCACTTAATTTTGAAGCATTCATGCATGGTGGAGGTATAATGTATTCATAGAGTGATACGGTGTGAAAACAGGCCCTTCGGCCCTACTTGACCACACCAGCCAATATGTCCCAGCTACACTATCTGCATTTGGTCCATATCCTTCCAAATCTGTCCTATCCATGTATCAGTCTAACTGTTTCTTAAATGTTGGGATAGACCCTGCCTCAACTATCTCCTCTGGCAGCTCGTTCAATACACCCACCACAATTTGTGTGGAAAAAGGTTATCCCCCAGATTCCTATGAAATCTTTTTCCCTTCACCTTAAATCTGTCCTCTGGTCCTCGATTCACCTACTCTGGGCAAGACACTCAGTGCATTGAAATGTATTTTTCTAATGCATTTTACATTTCTTTAAAGTCTTACTTTAAAAAAAGTTACGTTTCCACAAACATATACCCCCTTTATTAATGTCATGGTTTGATGATTCTAAATTCTAAATTCAAATCAAAATGAAATATACGTCATACTTTCAAAATACTCTGATTTTTTCCCCAAGCGAAACATAATTTGTATGACTTTGCAAAATCAGGAAATGTTATGATTATTTCTTGTCCATTTTTCCAACAACAAAAAAAAAAGCACTTGAAATTATATCACATTTTAATGTTTTTTTGTCAATTTTTCTGTACTGTGGCGTCGATCCGGGGGGGGGGGGGGAATATATCCCCCCACTTTTTGAGGTGGGGGATGGCCTGATTTTTATCCGTCAGTTTTTGGAAGTCGAGCAATAACAAAAATAATAATCACCTGCTATCTCTCATGTAGGCCCTACATTGTCTTAAAAATACTTCAAACAAAAACAATGAAATCCTATTTCTACAATGCACTGAAACATGATTTTAAATCATCAAATTTCAAAAAGTCCCATCCGTGGGAGGGGGTTGCTCGGTCACTCCACTCCCTCACCGGGTACCCCCAAGACCAGTGATCAGTGATCGCTCAGCCCCCCCAATTTCAAAAACGCTCCGCGGCCCCTGTGAATGGTGTCAGCAGTGAATCCTCCCCTTCTGACATAAATCATGTTGTACGCCATGTTGGTGAAGACGTTGGTGCCTGCAGTGAAGGTACGCTGGGATATAGAACATAGAATAGTGGAGCACAGGACCAGGCCTCCTTGGGCTTCAATGTCACGCTGAACATGATGCAAAGTTAAACTAACCTCCGCTACCCACACTTGATGGGATCCATATCCCTCCATTCCGTGCATATCTATGTGCCCATTTAAAACCTGCTTAAAAATCACTATTGTATCTTTCTCCACCACCATCCCTTGCAATGTGTTCCAGGCCCCCACCAACTCTCTGTGTGAAGAACTTTCCCTGCACATCTCCATTAAACTTTAGACTATATTTAGAGACAGACTATGTTTCGGGTCGAAACCCTTCTTTCGACTGAAGAACAGTCTCAACCAGAATCATCGTCTGTGCATTTCCTTCCATTGATGCTGCTTGACTAATTAAGCTCATCCAGTCTTTTTTTTGGGCTCAAGATTCCATGATCTGCAGTCTCTTGCATTTCCAGCCTTGTTTCGGGTGTCTTCAGTAGGTAATGAATGAGCATGTACCCCAGGTTATATCATAGCCACGATTTCAATGCCATGGTTATTGGCAACGATTGATCAAAGGAGCAGGGCAACACTGATGGCAAATTTGCATGTAACACTGCAAATGTAACATGAGTCGCCATCGAAGATAGACACAAAATGTTGGAGTAGCTCAGGGGGTCATGTAGCCTCTCTGGAGAAAAGGAATAGATGATGTTTTGGGTCAAGACCCTTCATCAGACCCATTATATTTGGCCATTATATTTAGTTGCCATTATATTTACCCTGTAATAAGGTATTATTATTAATACTAAATGAGCCAAGGTCTTGAGAGAGATCATAGGGATGGAACAGAAACAGGATTGGGAGTTGTGCTTGTGTGTAGGCATGTGTATGCGGGCACATGCATGTACATATGTGTTCGTGGTTAAAGTGTATCTGTTGCACAAATACTTGCTCCATTGCTGTAACTGGAACATTTTCTTGGTGTAAATTAGTTTATACCACATTTTTATTTCTATAGTCCTGGTTTTCCTTATCCACTTCTCAACGACCTACAACGTCTGCGTGATTTTATTCATAAATTATGTTTACCTCCAACAGTTAAAGTGGATGAAAGTAGCTTAAACCTCTAATAATTGATGAGGTAATGAATCCAAGATCTGCAGACGACATAATAATTTGCCAGGATTGGGGATACCTGCCATTGGCAAGCACGTTAGGTCTGAGAAGGTATTGAGCATATGCTGAGAGAATGGAACGGCTGGGCTTGTATACTCTGGAGTTTAGAAGGATGAGAGGATATCTTATTGAAACATATAAGATTATTAGGGGTTTGGACACGCTAGAGGCAGGAAACATGTTCCCGATATCCAGAACCAGGGGCCGGCCGCAGTTTAAGAATAAGGGGTAAGCCATTTAGAACGGAGACGAGGAAACACTTTTTCACACAGAGAGTTGTGGAATTCTCTGCCTCAGAGGGCAGTTTGAGGCAGGTTCTCTGAATACTTTCAAGAGAGAGCTAGATAGGGCTCTTAAAGATAGCGGAGGCAGGGGATATGGGGAGAAGGCAGGAACGGGGTACTGATTGGGGATGATCAGCCATGATCACATTGAATGGCAATTCTGGCTCGAAGGCCGAATGGCCTACTCCTGCACCTATTATCTATTGTCTATTGCCTATTGTCTATTGAGCCATTGTTTTAATGTCCTGACAAAAATAATTGAGAGCACATTTGTTACATTCCCAGCACCAGTGGTGAACTACAGCAGTGCTGCTCTGCAGTTTCAGACTTGCAGGCTTGTATTACTTGAAAACTCTGTGACAAATTATTTGATGGTGCTGGTTCCCAAACAGCCTCGTTTTGTCACTTTAAGATCTGAAAACAGGGACAGAAAAATATGACTTCAAAGAGGGGATTGGATTACTTTGGCACATGCTGATCCAATTATCTCCCATCCCATAAAGCCTCTTTCAAAAAAGGATGACTTGTATTTATATAGTGTTTCTAGTAACCTCAGGACATCCCAAAACACTTTGCAGTCAATGAAGTACTTTTTGATTTGAATTACTACTGTAATAGAGGAACCAGCCAACCTGTGCACTGCAAAGGAGCTGGTAAAGTCTAAATATGTTTTCCTTATTCATTTTTTGAGGCCAGTATTTATTGTTCATCTCTAATTGGTCTTGAGAAGGGATTGGTACCCTGCTTTCATCAGTTTCACTGTTGTGATGAGGTTACTTATGCCGTGAAGTTGGGAAGGAAGTAATGGGATTTAAACCCAATGGCGATGCGCAATATAACTATGGAAAGCCAAATAGATCAGAAAAAAGCACATTATGTGGCCGACAAAGTTGCTTCAGCACAAAAGAAAATCAGATGGCACCTTATATCCAAAAATGTGTGGAAAGAATATATGAACATTTTGAGGAAGTGTACAGGAAAATGGGAAAGAAAGATGAAGAGTAATAGAAGATTGAGAGCTGAGAAAATCCCCATTAGGATATATTGTGAAGATTAATTAAGAGTCTTTATTAAAAGAATAATTTATTGTATTATTGTTTATTACATATTTATTCATTGTGTCATTGCATTAATGAGCTTGTAAAGCTGCAGCAAGTAAGAATTTAATTGTTCTGTCCCCTGAGCATTTGATAATTAAACACTCTTGACCCTCTAAGTGTTGTCTGCCAAACTATCTTGTGCAGTCACTATCAGCTTGGGAGAACTTGGAACTTGTTACACATGGAACTTGGACCAAGTTAAAGGAAAGTAAAAATGAAATCTTCTCAGTTTTTTCAAGGTTACGAGCTAGAATGAGCAAGAAGGTGGGAAACTGATATTTTGCAGATCCCAAATGGGAGCAGAGAGTGATGAAAAAAGGAATAAAAGCTTTAAGGAAGTGTGGATTTAGCAGAATCTGTACCAAATAATTTGGGATTTTAGACACAGTCTGTCATCAGCCCCAGGCCTAGCATTCTATGATATACTGTAGTTTGGGCTAAACTTTTGGAAATACATGCACCTTTTTCCAAAACGTTAATATTCAATATCTTCCTTCAAGAAGTGGACAGGTAAATAGCAGCCTTTAGGCCTGTTACATCTTTGCTGCTTCCTTGAAAGAGCAGTCCATTTGGTCCGTTTCCCCCACCTTTCCCTCAAAGCCCCGCAACATTTTCCCCATCAATCATTCATTTGATTCCTTTATGGATGTTTCTGTCAAACCTTATTCCTCTACTCTTGGAGTTTCCTCTTATTTACTCCATGCCGGTAAATTTATTGATGTGATATTTATTAACATGGTTCTTGATTTTCTTTTTCTCACAGAAAGCATGTTTTTCATGCAGATATTCAACTTTCCATTATAGTAAATTGTGATGCAGTCCTTGATAATCACTGGACCTTATTTTTCAAGCATGAGATTATTTGTGGATATATTTGATAGCAGGGCGTCCATCTTTTAGAGTCACAGAATCATAAAGCATGGAAACAGGCTCTTCGGCCCATCGACAATGTGCCAACAGTGAACCCACCATAATCCTATGCTAATCCCCTATATTGTCCCCACATTCCTATCAACCCTCCCCCCCCCCACCCAAGGATTTTAGTTTTATTTTTATTTTTAGAGATACAGCGCGGAAGCAGGCCCTTCAGCCCATCGAGTTCGCACTGACCAGCGATGCCCCGCACATTAACACAAGCCTACACACCCTAGGGACAATTGTTTTTGCACTTATACCAAGTATACAAAGCAAAGCCAATTAACTTACAAACCTGTATGGCTTTGAAGTGTGGGAGGAAACCGAAGATCTCGGAGAAAACCTACACGGTCACAGGGAGAATGGACAAACTCTTTACAGGCAGCACCCGTAGTCGGGATCGAACTCGGGTCTCTGGCGCTGTAAGCGCTGAAAGGCAGCAACTCTACTGCTGCGTCACCATGCCCGCTCGATTCCATCCCTCACCCTCACCAGAGCCAAGTTACAGCAGCCAATTAACCTATCAGCCTGCATGCCTTTGGGATGTGGGAGGGAATTTGATATTATCAATTCAGTTCTTTAAATAGCTTTCTAAGCCTTCTTGCACAGAATATTTCAGTTACAGATTCACCTGGGCCAGCACAGGGCTACAAAACTGATACCCTGTCAGTTCCCAGTGGAGGAAACTAACCATTTGAATGCTCCAATTTACTCTTGCGATTAAGATCTAGCATGGAGACATAACTTGCTTTGGATTGTTTGTGATTCAGCAAAGCAGCCCCACCATTGTCCCTTTGAAAGCTGTTAATTGTTAAGCTTTTGGTGAATGGGTGACTTCTCCTTGTATGTTTATGAGAGGTTTCAACAGTACTGAATGCCCCTCCTGGTGCTTCAAACCACTGCCTAGAAGAATGGCCTGGTGGCCTTAATGCCAATCCAAATCCCAATGACTTGATCTTTCTGGAAGCTTCTACCATGGTCCAATATTAGTGTGACATCCTCACCAGCAATGGGAGGCTCGAGTCAAGTCTTGTTAACAGCCAGAGTTTAGAGAAAGAAGTGGTGAGAACTTATCTACCTGCCAAAACTATGGGAAGAAGAGTCTGGCTATTCGATCCAAGTGATCCTACAGAGATAGGTTGAATAAGTTAGGTCTTTATTCTCTGGAGCGCAGAAGGTTAAGGGGGGACCTGATAGAGGTCTTTAAAATGATGAGAGGGATAGACAGAGTTGATGTGGACAAGCTTTTCCCTTTGAGAATAGGGAAGATTCAAACAAGAGGACATGACTTCAGAATTAAGGGACGAAGTTTAGGGATAATATGAGGGGGAACATCTTTACTCAGAGAGTGGTAGCGGTGTGGAATGAGCTTCCAGTGGAAGTGGTGGAGGCAGGTTCATTGGTATCATTTAAAAATAAATTGGATAGGCATATGGATGAGAAGGGAATGGAGGGTTATGGTATGAGTGCAAGCAGGTGGGACTAAGGGGAAAAAAGAATTTGTTCGGCACGGACTTGTAGGGCCGAGATGGCCTGTTTCCGTGCTGTAATTGTTATATGGTTATATGGTTATAAGTGAAATAAGGTTCAGGATCAGTATAAAAACAGAATATGCTGGAAATACTCGGCCGGTTAGGCCGCATCTGCGGAAGGAGAAGCAGAGCTAATGTTTCAGTCGGAGGATCGGGTCAGGTTGGATTGGGTGCATACTCTGATAAAACATATTGGACTGTGGTGCTCAAACTCACTACTTCATCCAAATCTGTCTGATTGGCTTCATCTCACTCACTGCCTGTGCCCTCTGTTCGTGATCAATGGCCAGGCATGTGCAAGTCTTTTTTTCCATTTCTCTACAGAAACCTTTGGGTCAGGTCAAGTATGGAAAATATTATGAGCACTTGGACTCGTGTCAGTTTCTGTTTGGGTTTTGGTTGGCTTTTGAGTTCATGTCCAAACAGAGGAGATTAATATCAAAAGCTCTGGCATGCTTTTGGTGGAGGATCTATTGAGGAAAAAAAATCTAAAATCTATCAGCGGACTTTATTTCACATTTATTTAGTCAAGAGAATATGGGAAATACACAACATGATATGTAAGCTGCCTTAAGAGTTTGAGATTACTTGCATATATATATATATTTGCTACTACTCTGGAGCTGAAAACTGGACCCAAGCTCTGCGTCTCGTAGAACTGGAGCAAAGACAAAATACCAACTGCTGTAAATTGTTGGTTTTATTAATGAAGTGGTCCTGTATATTCCATCGCCTCAGTGAAGCCTGTCTCTCGGTCCAGTTAACCGGTCACTCCAGGCTCTGGGTCTCTCTTCCCAAATCAGCAGGGTGATTAAAGATCTCGTCTCTGAGCTGAGTTAATTCTCAAATGACAATGAAATTCTGAAATCAATAAACAAACAATAAACAAAAATGGCTTGTTTCAAGACACAGAGGTCCGTTGGTAATGTTACAACTGAAACTGAAAGAATTGCAGTGTTCAATAAGGTTGACCTCATTCAGTTGACATTTGTAAACAGGGTGGTTGGCTAAACAGTATTTGATGACGACTATTCTTTCACAGTTTAACATTGCAAATAACCACGTTATACAGGTTATAAACACTCGTGTTTATAATCCCATGAAATATGGTGAGAGGGTTACTGCACTAAATAGGGTACTAAACAGCATCCTATTATTTTATTGCCTGTAACTAAAAAGTTCCTATATATTCACGGTTACCAATTTGCAGTGTAATATAATTGAATCAGTCACAGAACTGCCAATGATTCGAACACTTGTCACCAAGAAGGAGCCTCAGATTTTTTTTATTTCCAATTGTTTTTCCAGCTTGAGCAATCTGCTGCTCTCTTGCCAACCTAATTAGGCTCTGTATCAACTTTTGTGCTTTCAAGTCTCCCTCTGACTGGAAAAAATTACTCATTAGATTTGGCTATAAGTTCAGAAAAAAAAACCCTGAGGAAAATGTCAACGTTCTCCCTGGGAGCGTTTTGGAAACTATGTATTGGAATATTTTGGTGATTAAAGCTAGAATTTGAATAAATCTACTATGCTCATTAAGCAAGGTCCCAGTGGAATGTGTATAATGGAATTGGATGGGGCTGGAATAGCAAACATTTTCGATCTTATGCATTACTTTTAAAAATAATATTGATTTTGTTTTTTCTTTCTTGGCCTCAATTGCTGCTGGTGTCTCTTGTAAACTAATCTGTTGCATCACAGGCAGGAAGGGTAATCCAGGGTTTTAGATTTCCTTACAGGCACTTTTAGACCACACAATAGTCAGTAGGTACCAAACATTTAGCTGGTATTTATGAATTTATGTCCACTTTTCCTCCACCCACATCAGCCTGGCACCTCCTGCAGGAGGATTAGCATTGCCCCTCCTCTAGCCACAAACCACCAACACCATTTACTGCCTAATGCTTGTAGGCAGCTGTGGGGCTCTAAAAACATATGCAATTCCGGTCCAATTATCACAGGCATATCGTCCAGGAAATTACACATTAAACTGAAAGCAATCAATAAATTCTGCCAGAATTCTGCCATTTGAGAGGCTTTTAGATAGACACATTAATATGCAGAGAATGAAAGGATATGGAGCGCATGCAGGCAGAAGGTATTTGGTTAAGTAAGCATCATATTCAGCATAGACATCATGGGCTGAAGGGCCTGTTCCTGAGCTGCATTGTCCTATCTTCTAATTCATAGCAATGAAACAAACTGTTCTGGTGATTCCTTTGCAGACCAGAACATAGAACAGTACAGAAGATAAACACAAAAAGCTGGAGTAACTCAGTGAGACAGGCAGCATCTCTGGAGAGAAGGAAATGGTGACCTTTCAGGTCGAGACCCTTCTCCAGTCCTTTCTGAAGAAGGGTCGAGACCCGAAACGTCACCCATTCCTTCTCTCCAGAGATGCTGCCTGTCCCGCTGAGTTACTCCAGCTTTTTGTGTCTATCTTTGGTTTAAACCAGCATCTGCAATTCCTTCTTACACATAGAACAGTACAGCACAGGAACAAGTCCTCCAGCCCACAATATCTGTGCCAAACATAATGCCATGATAAAGTAATTACATCTGCTTACACATGATAAATCTTCCTCAATTCTCTCCATATCCATGTACCTATCTAAAAGTCTCGAACACCATGATCGTAACAGCCCGAGCACCACACCTGACAGCACATCACTGGCACCGACCACATTCTGTGTAAAAAATATGCCCCGCATATCTCCTTTAAACTTTGCTCCTCTCATCTTACAACTATGCCCCCTAGTCTTTGACATTTCCACTCTGGCAAAAAGGCCTGACTGTCTACCCTAACTATGCCTCTCATAGTTTATATACTATCAGGACTCCTCTCCGTTACAGACACAACAATCCGGGTCTGTTCAAACATCTCTTTATTGCTAATACCCCTTAATCCAGACATCATTCTGGTAATCCTCTTCTGTACCCTCTCCAAAGCCTCCACATCATTCCTGTAATGGGTTGACCAGAACTGCACAATATTCCAAATGTAGCCTAATCAAGTCTTATAAAGCTGCACCATGTATTGCGGATTCAATGCCTTGACCAATGAAGGCAAGCATACCATATGCCTTCTATACCACTCTATCTACTTGTGTTTCCATTTTCACAGAGTTTTACTTACTGTGATACGTCAATGCAGTCTCCTAACATAGAACGGGGAATTTTTTGATGAGTGGAGGAATTGGGAAATGACTTGTTACAATGTTTTGATGACAAAGTCTTAAATGCAGGCCCATTACTTTTTACATCTAACAATGGTTTAACCCAGAGAAAAGTCAGACATCAAATCATGCAAAATAAAAGCAGTGTTACAGTCCCTAAAATCCGTGTGACAATTTAATAAGATTGCAGCAGATCTGATCTTGGCCACAGCCAAAGATCTTTGGCCACAGCTTCCTGTCTAAGCTTCTCAGCTGAGGTGCGAGACTGCAGATGCCGTACTCTGGAGCAAAAAAAACACAAATGACTGGAGGAATTCAGTGGGTCAATCCAGGTGCAGGGTCTTGATTGGAAATGTCAACGAGTCCCCTGCCCCTACAGATGCTGCTTGACCAGTTAAGTGCCTCCATTAGTTTGTTTTTTGACAAGCCTTCTAGTTTGGATTCCCCCACACGTAGAAACATTCTCACAGCATTTACCTGTCAAGGCCCCGCAGAATCCTGTACATTTCTATACATTTGCCTCTTATTTTTCTAACCTCTCGTAACTATGGGCCCAATAAAATCTATAAACACCCATGAAACATGGAGTTTGGGGTCCATGTCCAAGACATAGTAAGTCTTGTTGCAACCCCATCCCGTGTGATCTGACAAGGCACTAATTGGAGTATTGGTACAGGTCTGGGGTGCAGGAACCTGACCACACTATCTGAACCCAGGGGGTAGAAAACAGGTGAAAATGGCAGGCAAGGTAAAATTAAACTCATCCAAATCTTATCTTACAACCTTCTGAGATTTACTTGTAGAAAAGACTTAGAATTTCATTGGAAATGTATAGTAAACCTTCATCATTTAATTAATATGGCTAATAGCCAAGAAATGAATGCTCGTGGACCTGTGTATGACAGTTCCTGTTGTTGTTGGAAGCGCTTATTGAATCCTGCATTGTGTGTCTGTCAGAACGTGCTGTCATCCTTCTGGGCTCTTGTGACTACAGGTGATTTAAAGAGGTAATCCTTGTCCCCGAGAGTTTATAACGGATCTATTCACAGTGAGAGGATCCAAGCTAGTGCCAAATTCTAATTTATTTATACTGTCCTTATCTGAATCTAACATTTTGATATATCAGTTCATTATTGATACATACATTGTTACAATGAAATTCTGATAATATTCTTCGCCTCAAAGCATCTAGTTGTTTCTTAAATGGTTTTCCCCTCCACTTCTCCAACTGGAAATTTATTCCACATGACCATCTCTCACTTTGACGAAGAATTCCTGATTCCTGCCCTAAAAGTGTGCTTCTTTACTTTGTTGCCATTCTCTTTTCATCTTACCGTCATAGTTAAACTCTAGGGTAATTCTTTCCAGCATCTTCAACAATCTTGCCTCCTTCCTTTGGTCCTCAGATTCCTTCTTTCTGGCATGGAACACACCTATATTTTTCTAATCTTTCCTTGTAACTCAGACTGTTGTAACTGGTGATTAGTCCTGGGCCTTTTCTCTGCACAGTTTCCAAAGCATCAACATCTTTCTTATTTTTGGCAACGATAATTGGCTGCAATATTTGAGGTGTAATCTGACTACAGAACTATAAAGTTTGATTATTTACTTCCGCTAACTTACATTCTACTGTTTTGGCTGTGTTGTTTTAACATCTTCTAGACACAAAAAACTGCAAAAACAAACTGCTGGAGGAACTCACTGGGTCAGGCAGCATCTGTGAAGGGGACTGGATAAATGACATTTCGAATCGGGGGCCTTCATCAAACTGATTTTAACATCTCGTTGGATTCGTTGATTGCTGTTCTGCATTGGTTGGACTTGTGTAGCGATGAATTTTCCAAAGCTCCGAGGTCTGGTTCAACAACATTTCATAAGTGGAATGCAGCCAACATAATCAAGGACCACCTACACCTAGGTCACTCCCTCTTCTCCCCTCTCCTGTCGGGCAGAAGATACAAAAGCTTGAAAACATGTACCTCCAGTTGCAGGAACAGCTTCTTCCCCACTGTTGTCAGACAACTGAACTGTCTTCCAATAAGCAAAGAGTTTTTGTACCAATCTCCCAAACTACCTCATTGCATTCTTTTTACCTGCATGTTCTCTGTAGTTTTAATGGAATATTCTGATATTGTACGTGTATGGTTTGGTTGTACTCATACAGTTTGATTTAAATGGATAGCATGCAAACAAAGTTGCTCACTGTATCTCAGTTCACCCTAATAAACCAATATAAATAATTAGATTTAAGGTATATTAAAAGTCACAAATACATCTGTGGATGTGTGGAATCTGTATATAACATTTGTTTGTTCTGACTGCGAGGGGTTTGTAAGGAGCTTCTGCCAGTTTTGATTTGGTGGAATTTCCTCAGGGTGATTGCCTGTTCTGACTGTTTGTAATCCATACAGATTACGCGCCTGTATCAACTAATCAGAATAGTTGCCTTTTCCACCTGCGAGAAGTCTGGAATCTGTAAAGAGGGACTGAGTGCTCTGACACTGTGAGATCTAGTTTGCTTTCTTATGCCGTATAACAAGAACTCAAGTGTACTATTGGTCCATGTCTCCCTATCTGGGAGGCAGTCAGCCTTATCGACACCAAGAATGTAAAGGAGGAAAATCCATATGCTAATTTATTCAGCAGTGCTCTTAGCGAGAACCAGCTGTCAACCCTGACCCAACCCCATTCATCAAGAGCCCCGACAGCACAATGTAGCTATTTCCAATCATGCAACTTAAACAGTCCTGAACTTGTCATCCTCAGAGAATGATTAATATGCTGTGTTAACTGTCCCACTGGCCCATGCTGGACACTGCTCAACTCGACCCAGGGAACTGGCTGTATTTTTATTCCAAAGTCTCTTGCCCACAGGCAGAATTGTACAATGACAAATACCTTCTCTTCACTGCAGATAGAGTGTGATTCCCATCTTCTGTGGTCATTTTATTTCATCTACATACTGGAGATAACTGTTATGTGTCATTGGGAGACATCAGATTGACATTATATTAGTCATTCTTGAGTACATATCTTTATTCCCCTTGTGCTAAGGTTTCTTCCATTAATCCATGGTTCACTGGCAGCTCAAATAGGTCCAAGCCCTTATATTAAGTCAGTAGTTTTTGAAGATTTTTCTTTTTTTTTCTAGTTTCTGTTAATGGAACAATATAAAGTTTAAACACACCATTTATCAAAGTTTCTGCCATATTCTATATTTCTCCCATTGTCACATCCTACCTACTTTAGAGTCTGTTAGATTCTGGTCCATTTGTGTGACTTTGATCCAGATCCTACCTTTGAGGGATCTTTTATTCATCATGTGCTAAATAAATATATTCCTAAACATTTAGAATCAAGGTAAGATTCCTTTTATACTGCTCAGTCAATGCTCTTAGAAAACAGTATATGGAATTTATGCAGCATTAACAATAATGGATAAATAGGCCATTGCCCTGAACAATTGGACTGCAACCACAGATTGGGTTGATCAGATGTAGGTACTTCTGATCAAAGATCTAAGGACATTGGTCAGGGATCAAAGGGAGCAACAGGAAGACAAGGCTAATGAAAGGGGCACAGTTTTAAAATGATTGTTTGGTTGCTTGGTTGTGAAATCAAAAGGCTTCTTTGCAGACAAAGGGAAATCTGGAATTTCCTTTGGAAATTCCAAAGTTCATTTGGAACTCCAAAAGCACTGTCAGTACAGTTTTGTAGTGATGGTAAAAGGGATATGGGTCAAAGACATAGTTAAATCAGGATCTAACGAACTGGACAGCTTCATGTTTGCACCGTTCCCAATCGGAAATGAAATTCAGGAGAGAAGGATTTATTGCAAGTCCTCAAGAACAGTATTGGTGGGAGGGACAGGATATCAATATTTTGTAAAGCTGAAATTTAGAAAACAGGAAATGAGAAAGGAATAATGGATTCTGGCAGTGGCACGCAGAGCATCATTAATGTCCTACATGCCATGGAATCAACATCATGGCCTTTTGGAATGAAATTGCCAATCAGGCCACCATTTATTTTGCAGTTGGTACATTGATCTTCTGCCCATTGGCAGATGGCTTCAGAGTAGATGATTCACGTGGAAGTCTTGCATACATCTGAAGAAGGAGGTTTCCAGACCACACTACGGAGATCAGAGAATATCCGGTCTCAGGTAACAAGCAGTTCCTTGCAGAAAAATTAATTTATGAGATAAAGTTATAAATTGAAATTTCTCTCCATTATCTACATAGAACGGAACATCTGAATGTGTGAAAATATGGGGTTATTTGTCAGAAAACAGTCATGGACCACATTCAGTGAGCATACAAATTTCAATGCAATGGACACTGATCTTTAACAGATTGTGGTAGAAGGTAACCCATTCAATAATTTTTAATTTGTAATTAAAAAAAACTGTATTAGTGCATTACCAACAGTGCATTGATGGTGAAGGATGGAAAGTAGTGAGAAGAAAAATGGAATCAGACAGAAGGAGCATTAGCAAGATTCAACCTGAATCTAAATATCACAGGAAAATGCATTTTCAATTTTTTTCTGGATCATTGGGGGTTGAGAGAAGACACAATAGAAATTTACAAAATGAGGAGAGGCATGGATAGGATAGACTGTCAGAAACATTTTCTCAGGGTGGGAATGTCAAATACTCGAGAGTATTGCTTTAAGGTGATAGGGGGAAAGCTTAAAAAGAGATCTATGGGACAAGTTTTTTTTACACTGAGGGAAGTGGGTGCCTGGAACATGCTGCCAATGGTGTTGATGAAAGCAGATATAATGGGAGGGATATGGATCATACACAGGCAGAATAAATTAGTTTAACGGCATCGTGTTTAGCACAGACATTGTGGGCTTAAGGGGCTGTTCCTATGCTATACTTTTCTAAAAGCAAAGATCTTTCTGAGAAAAGTCCAGACAATACTGATTAATGTTTTTTTTGGAATATATTTTAGATACGTATCATGAATTAATTAATGAACTACAACATGTATCCTAATGCAAAGCTAATCTTACCGCAAGAGAAACTGGGAGTCACAGCCATGAAAAAAAAAATGTTTTGAATTTTTTATATTTCAAACCTCCATACCTTGAGGTGAATGAACAGAGCACAACCACAGAGAGCAGAGTTACTGATGTATCCTGTTCTGTGTGATTCAGTGCCATCCTGCATCACATTGCAGGGGCAATTTGAAATTGCTCACAATGTGGCCATGCCCTTTCAGTTACCTCCCACTCTGCATTTTGACAGCTGCTTTTATATCACTGAACAGTTTCAAAAGGAGCAGAACGTACTCTTGTTGTAGGAAACCCCTATTTATATAAGGACACGTAAAAAGGTAGCATCAGTGCAATAATTTGTAAGATTATCACTTCAATTAATAATTGACTCCAGTTTCTGTTGGGGTACTTTGATACCATGTATGATATTGCTTCGATGTTGACGACAGTCACTCTCACCTTATCTCTGGTTTATGTTTGAACCCAGGCTGTGATGAGATCTGTAGTCCTGGTGAAACCCAAACTGAGCAATGTGGAGCAGGTTATTGGTGAGTAAGTTTTGCTTGACAGCAGATGGTTAAGAGTAGATTGACTGAATGATAATTAGCCAGATTTCCTTTTCCTTGCTTGTTGTGGAGAGGACAAACTTGGGCATTGTTCCACCTTGTTGTATTGTTCCTGCTCTGGAGGAGCTTGGCTACAGAACAGTAAACACTATGGTTGAGATGTCATCTGGTCCTGTTGCCTTACAATATCGAGTGCTCCCAGCCTTTTTTGATTTCACAAGGAGTGGCTCCTGACTTGTTTTTTTTTATCAATAAATGAAATTGATGTGGTATCGGAGCCAGCATCAATGCAGTTGTCAATGTAGCATAGAAAGAGTTGGGGAGTGGTGCTGAAGAAAGTTTGGAACAGAGACTGTTCCATGTAGCCAACTAAATGACAGGCATAACTAGGACCCTTGCGAATGCAGTTGTTCAGCATAGAACGTTCAGCCAGGCAGAGGAGCACGTTGGTGGAGGGTCACCTATTGGCTCATGTATTTTGGGTCCTAATGCAGGCTTTTGACCAGAAGCACCAACATTTTCTTTCCCCCCCACAGTTGCTGCTCAACCCTTCAGTTCCTACATGTGATGATGTCAACATGAAAACCACAGTCCCCCAAAAGCAGGGTTCACAACTTCCCAGCCAAGGCCAACAGCTAAATTTGTAAAATAGGAATAAATCAGTTTATTTAAATTGTCTGCGAGTCAAGGAAGGTAAGGACTTAAACAATACAACAAAAGGCCATACAGCTGACAAATACAAACATGTTTCCTTGGAGTTATTAGTAGAATGGACCTGTGCAGTTTATGGTTTTTAAATAGAACAAGCCTTTATTCTCCATGTTCTCATTTTCATTTATGTTCTTCAGATGCAACTAATAGCAGCGCAGCATTCTGACTCATTCTGACTCATTCGCATGAGTTTTGATCCTACTGGGAGTTGTTGCAGAATTGAGTGCAAATGCATTGCTAATATTGATTCAACATGATCTCCTGGCCTAAGTACCTTCAAACTAGCCAGGCAGGACACTAACTTATACAATATATTCCTCTTTGTGTTCTGGTACTAATTCAATAAAACAAATCATGCTTAGCTGACTGTTTCACTGCATTTTAATCTGAAAGTGTGTAAAGTTTGTCATATTTATACGGGCAATACCCAAGTCTTGCAATACAGAGTAGCCCCTGTCCCACTTAGGAAACCTGAACGGAAACCTCTGGAGACTTTGCGCCCCACCCAAGGTTTCCCTGCGGTTCCCGGAGGTTTTTGTCAGTCTCCCTACCTGCAACCTCCGGCAACCACCTGCAACCTCCGGGAACTGCACGGAAACCTTGGGTGGGGCGCAAAGTCTCCAGAAGTTTCCGTTCAGGTTTCCTAAGTGGGCTAGTGGGCCAGGTATCTGGAGCACAAAACAGATAGACAGGGGCATACACCTTGAAGGCATATCTCCAGTTTGCGGATGACTCTAATCTGGGGGGGAACATTATTAGCCATAGCAGGAGGTGAGCAGAGAAGACTGCACCAGTGACTTGGGTAGGTCAGGACTGTGGAAAAATGTTTGGGATAGATGCAGTTTAATATAGAATAAATGTGAGTTTAGGAGATTGGTGGGGGAAGGGTGAAATCTGAAGTGGTGAGGTATTGTAGAGTCTGTGAACCCCAAGAATAGCTGGATACGTTCCTCTGAACATACCCAGGGGGAGAAATGTAAATATGCTGAAATAAATTCTAGAACAGTAATTGAAAGCCGTGGCCAAGATACCACCAATTATCAAAAGGGAATTTGCAGATAATATTATATTGACCAGTTTGTTTCTCATTGTAGAAACAATTAATGATCTGACTTGAATATTGCATTCCAGAATGATAAAATCCTCTCAAAGATGAATTCATCCACAGTTCTTCTGAGGTGAACAAGCCAAAGGACAAATGTCCCTGTCAAAGAATCTTAAATATCACTTCAAGAATATGTGGATTAGGGGCAATTGTAGTCCATCCAACCCTTCAATCACTTGGATCATAGTTGCACTTCTATGTCACAGCCTTTTTCCTGTTCCTCTACCATGCCATAAATCTATTGATCGATCCTAAGTGGGTTCCTGAAGTGTGAGGTAGTGTATTGATCTGTGTTTTGAAAGACAATATGACTGTGCCTAACTTTTAAAAGAAAAGATTGGACAAATATGTTTTGGGAAGCTATCACTAATGTTGTTTCTCCAAATATTGCAACAAAAAACAAATGATTGGTAGTATGTTTCTGCATCTGAAAACATCCTCACTCATTCTATTGTAGTGACATGAAGCATGGAATCAGACACTGGCCCACCAATTCTGCGCACACCATCAACCACCCTTTTACACTAATCCTATATTAATCATTCTGTTTTATTTGTATCAATTCCCTTCAGATTCTATCATTCACCTACACCCTAAGGGCAATTTACAATGATCAATTTGCCATAAGGGCCTGTCCCACGAGTATGCGACTGCATGCGGCAAGCGTGACCTAAGGTGGTCGCTTGAGCCATATGGCCTCGCGGGGCTGGTCCCACTTTGATCGCCGGAGCCGTATAGAGTTGTGCGGAGCTGGGCCCGACATCGAAAAACTGGGCTCCGAAAAACTGACACTGTCCAAAAATTCCGCGCAGCAACGGCCTGCCGGCCTGCAGCCGCATTGCGGCCGTACGCACCGCCTCAACGGGCGTGCGCACCGTCTTGACGGCATACGCCTAGCGCGAACTTCCCGTGGACTTCGCTGGAACTTCACGTCAACTCGTACGGGATCACTTGACCTCCGCGCGGTCCCCGCTTCCGGTTTGGTCGCGCTCGCCGCATGCAGGCCTTTTACAACCCGCATGTCTTTGGAATATGGGTGGAGACCGGAGCACCTGAAGGGAAATTCATGCTGTCAGACTGAGAGCATGTAAACTCCACACAGATAGCAGATAGGGATTTCAGGGATCGAGCCCAGATGGCTGGTGCAATGAGGCAGCAGCACTATCAGTTGTGCTACCTGGGGTGGTGCAATGGCTTGGTCACAGCCAATGAGAGGGATGGCAGGTTGGGGGAGTTGGGAGTTAATTTAGCTCCCAGTCCGTCAGAATTCAGGGAACTGGGTATATTTCCAGCACACCGCATTGCATGCACATATACTAATCAAGTCTTGTGGTTTAGTTGTTGTTATCTATTTCTTATAAGCTACATCACATGGAATCTATGAAGGGAATTAAAAAATGTACTGGTCCCCTCTTGGCCTGGCTTTATTTCACATCATTGATGGCTTTTTTTTCATAACAGATGGATTATAATATCAATAATTATCTTCATGCTTTTTCCAAAGCAATCTTCAGTTAATAACCCTCAAAATTGCACAACTTTATCCAAGTGTCAACATAGGTTTGGAGAAAATCTGTGGCTTAAATATTTATGTTGCAAGTAATGACTTTTGTCAGCCGTCCTAAACGCTCCAGGGACTGGGATGCTTTTAAGAATTTATTGGCATCAGTACAATTTAAATATGTGCAGAGCAGAAACAAAGTTTGCCAAATCCACAATGAAGACAAGATTGGGGGCTGTAAATGGCAAAATAAAGTCAAATATTTTGAAAAGATTTAGTCAACAAAATGGGAATGCACACAAGCTAATCTGCAGCTGATCTCCCTGAAGTTACATCTCATTCTCTGTTAGAGCTACCAGAGCACACTTTTACCTGCATTCATCTCCGAAAACACTCATAGAAATTAGTTGAGCTGTAGGAAACTGGGTAATGCCTGGGGGCACTGAACATTAACGTTTACAAAGTCACCTTACCTTTGAAGTCTCAGCCCTTCTTTAAGGGTACTCAACCAGAAACACACCACAACGCCCTTCGTCCCTCCCCATCAGGGCAGAATTCCAACCCCATCCCACCCAGATGTGAAGTCCAACCACTTTATCTGCACCCCTAACCCCCACAAACATGAAGGTGGAACATGAATGCAGTGAATGCAATCACAACAGTAGCTGCCTGCATTCTGCTACCTCACCGATATTCGATCCTGACTTTGGGTACTGTCTGTGTGGAGTTAGCATGTTTTCCCTATAACTGCATGGGTTTCCTCCAGGTGCTCCGGTCGTAGGTTAAGTGGCCTCTGTAAATAGATTGTCCCTAATATATAGGAAGTGGATGAGAAAGTGGGATAACATAGAACTAGTGGATGATTGATGGGTGGTGTATACTTAATGAGACAAAGAGATTGTTTCCATGCGGCATCTTTAAAACTAAAATAAAAAACAAGTGCTGATGGGTTTGGAGCTGAGAGTTGGAAGCTTATTGTATGGAAAATTATGCTGTGGTTTTAAAGGATGTTGCAGAGGAGATACTGTACATAGTGGGAGGTGAGGACAGGCCAGAGCCAGCAATGCCTAACCACTGGAATCCAAAACAGTTCCAGCGTCTCTACTTTTCTCTTTTAAATTGACGTTAACATTTTCGTGTTTTTTCAGCTGGGCTCTGGCCTGTAGAACCCACAGACTCTTTCACAGGTGGGACAGGAGATATCTGGAGGAAGGGTGGAGGTAGTTTCTCAGGCATTGCACTCCCGCACTTTGCATACGAAACATGAAAGAGAAGCAGGAGTGGGTCAATCAGCCCCTTGAGCCCACTCTGCCATTCAATCAGATCATGGCTGAACCATCGTGACCACAACACCCCTTTCCAGGTCTCTCTTCATACCCCTTGACGTCCTTACAGTTGAAATGTCCATCAATCTCAGCCTTCAATGTATTCAATTATACTGCCTCCACATGAAATGAAATGAAATGAAATGATTCAATTTATTGTCATTGTCAGTGTACAGTACAGAGACAACGAAATGCATTTTTAGCATCTCCCTTGAAAGGGAGACACAGGGCGTCGCGGTGTGCCCGCGCCTGCCGCCGTACATTCCATTACAGGCAAAGGTGGGTGAAGTGTCTTGCCCAAGGACACAACGACAGTATGCACTCCAAGCGGGATTTGAACCGGCTACCTTCCGGTTGCCAGCCGAACTCTTAGCCCATTGTGCTATCTGGCGCCCTACATGGCTACGCCCACATCGATCACCCACTAAGGTAACGCGCCTCAATGACTGTTGACCAGTGGCACTAACATCTGAGGTGATTAAGTGCTTTGAGAGGTTGATCATGGCGCATATCAACCCCTACCTCAACAAGAACCTGGACCCACTGCAGTTCACTTACCGCCACAACAGATCAGCGGTGGATGCGATCTCACTGGCCCTCCACTCCGCTCTGGACCACTTGGACAACAAAAACTCATATGTCAAGCTGTTATTCATTGACTACAGCTCGGCATTTAACACCATCATCCCCTCCAAGCTGGTTATCAAACTCTCAGAACTGGGTCTCTGTGCATTCCTCTGCAATTGGATCCTTGACTTCCTCATCCACAGACCACAATCTGTCCGTTTTGGTGGAAATGTGTCATCCTCGATAACAATCAGCATGGGAGCACCTCAAGGCTGCGTGCTCAGCCCCCTGCTTTATACTCATGACTGCGTAGCCGGACATAGTGCGAACTCCATCATCAAGTTCGCCAACGACACCACTGTTATAGTATGTATCACTGATGGAACGAGTCAGAGTATAGAAGTGAGATCGACCGATTGACCAAATGCTGCCAGCACAATAACCTAGCTCTCAACACCAGCAAAACTAAGGAACTGATTGTGGACTTGGAAGGGTAGGGACTCACAATCCCGTTTATATCAACGGGTCAATGGTGGAGAGGGTCAAGAACTTCAAATTCCTGGGCGTGCATATTTCCGAAGATCTCTCCTCATCCCAGCACACGGATGCAATTATAAAGAAAGCACATCAGCGCCCCTACTTCATAGGAAGATTACGGAGAGTCCGTTTGTCAAGGAGGACTCTCTCGAACTTCTACAGGTGCACAGTAGAGAGCATGCTGACCAGTTGCATCGTGGCTTGGTTCAGCAACTTGAGCGCCCAGGAGTGGAAAAGACTACAAAAAGTTCCAGGCCATCACCGGCTGTGACTTCCCTACCATCGAAGGGATCTATCGCAGTTGTTGCCTCAAAAAGGCTGCCAACATCATCAAGGACCCACACCACCCTGGCCACACACTCATCTCTCCGCTGCCATCAGGTAGAAGATACAGGAGCCTGAAATCTGCAACATCCAGGTTCAGGAACAGCTTCTTCCCCATAGCCATCAGACTATTAAACACAACAAACTCTGAACTATAACAGCCTATTGCACTTTATCTGTTTATTTATCTGTATATATATGGTCTTTTGTATATGGACACACTGATCTGTTCTGTATTTATGCCTACAATATTCTGTTGTGCTGCAGCAAGCAAGAATTTCATTGTCCTATCTGGGACACATGACAATAAATTCTCTTGACTTGACTAATTCCAGGGCTCTCCCAGCTGCGTTCCTTTTCTGGCCTCCTTCCCAAATGTCAAATACCCCTGCCCTTTTAGCTTTTCTCAACTTTCAACCACATCTCTGTGTAGGAAAGAACTGCAGATGCTGGCTTAAACCAAAGGTCTACACAAAAAACTGGAGTAACTCAGCAGGACAGGCAGCATCTCTGGAGAGAAGGAATGGGTGATGTTTCGGGTCGAGACCCTTCATCAGATCACATCTCTGTAATGGCCAGCTGATCATATCTATTCATTTCTACTTGTGTCATCAGCTCATCTCTCTCCCCATGAGCTTTCAACTATATTTTCTGGTGTTTTATGCTTGTGGATTTGCCCTTCCTGATCCACCCTAGGTATCATGACTCCTGTTGTTACATTGCATCATCACCTCTCTATTTCCAAACTGCTTCGTACCAGGACAGAATGCAGGCTTTAAATTATGTCCCTTAATAACGTGCTTGACAAATGTCGAACCAGCTTAGATTTAAAATTAACGAGTGTCTAATCATTAATACACATTGCAAAAGAGATCTGCAAGCTGCTGCCACCTTTGGCATGCAACTGCCTCTAATTTTTAAATGGGTATATCCCCCCCAGCCCCCCCCCCCCCCCCCCACCAACCATAATAATAGCTTCTCTCTGCACAACACTTATTTCCCACTTCATATCCTGAAAACTTAAAAAAAAAAATGTCATTAACCTTTGAACTTCAGAAAATGCATCCAGTTTTGATAATTAAAGTTAAAAGGAATCCGGCTCACTGGGTCCCTGCTACCTCCCAGCTCAACGTACACATCAGCTCCGTTCTCCCTTGTTTTGTAACCCTGCTACTGAGTTTCCCTCTCACCTGCCCATCAACCTTCCTTTGATTATTTTACCACTTACCTTTACTGAGGGCAAGAGGGGGCAATTTACAGCAGTGAGTTAATCCACCAGGATGTCTTTGAGCACTTGGGGGAATCCCACATGGTCACCGGGAAAGGTGTAAACTCCACACAAGAACCAAGAACCAAGATGCATGGAGCACAAGGTGAACCAAAACTGACCAAAACTTGAGGTCAACCCTTATCTAAAGGTTTGTGGGCAATTCCGTCTCAGCAACAAACCTTTCACTTGAAAGGAAATATTGAGTCACTTCTTTATGCGAAGGAAAACTTAAGTTCCAGATGCCGGCTACCTGACTATGTTGCCACTGCTTAAGTTAAAAGATAGTTTCCGTGTGTCCAGTTCTGTCTTCAGTTAGTAAGTGTGAGTATCAGGAAAAATATTCAGTTGGAAGTATTAGACTGCTGTTAAACTCAATTATTTCTCCATCATAGCATCTTTCATTGGCTAATGGCTAACCCATGCCATTGAAAATGTAGAAAATACTTTGCAGATCAGAGAACCAAAAGCACAGAAAGAAACTCTGTGTTATTGTGTCATCAGAACTGACTAATGGGCAGTCACACCACCAGTTTGCATCAGAACTGAAAAGTAATCGGACTATAAAGTGAATTCTGTTTTAATTTCCATAGAGGCAAGTGCTGGAGAAAGTTCTATTTGTAAACAGCAGCCAAAAGATCAAGACAACAATCACTGGGCCTGTCCGGAATTGTAGTGTCGAGGTATAGAATACTGAGGGTCCCACAGTTCTATATTAATAGGATCATTGTAGCAATGTTACAAAATTTTGAGTTTTAAAAATCAAGTCTGCAATTTATCCCATCAGATAAAGCATAAAAAGAAGTTTAATTTGACAACTAATTCACTTTCATATCTTCATTATTAAAAAAGTTATGGCCATTTTCATACTCGGAAATTAGCATCTTGTTCCCTATTGCTTTTCCATTGACTTAACACAAAAGCTGTGATCAAGGACTGTCAAAAGCCCATAACTTTCTTAAAAATTAAGAGAACTGAATGAAATTTTCAGTTATTATAGATTGAAGCATTCTGAAACAAATATGAAACAATCTTACTTGGATTACCTGAAATTAAAGCATATAATTAGTTAGTTACCCAATTGTAGCTAATTACAAAATTCAATTACTAGATCTAAACATCTATCCATTTCTTAAGAAAAGGTTAACATTTTTAAAAAGCCTAAGTGTCCAAATAACATTCACACAAGAATTCACAATATAACATGATTTTTAAATCTCATTGTCATGAATTTATAGGCCAAATGGAAGGAATTTATTGTTTAATTCCTGTAAATTAATGGGCATTTTCTTGCGAGTGGGATTTTGTGGAACGCGCTGGTTTGGAACGCGCTGGCAGTGAATTTAAACCCCATAGCGGCAGGAAAAATACTGCTGATTCGTATATTTTCATAATGACATTTTCGCAACTTTAAATGTTGATTAAAGGCATCCTAAGAAGCAAGTTTATATGAAAAAATAAACGGCATACCTTGCCTTGTCCCCTACGTAAGATCCGTCCCGTTGTCGGCGTTGACGGCATTTGAATATGATTTTAATTTTACTCCAACAATTAAATGATCCAGCGCTAATTTTAATAAACTTAATAAAATGGCAGTCGAAGCGATTTTTCTTTAGCAACTAAACAGCCTGACAGAGATCGGTTTGAATAGGCTGCAGAAAAATCGCATTTTAAACCCGCCCCCCTCTCAAAGTCGCCAAAGTCGCGCACACGGGCAGCGACAGAACTGCAGCGCCGCTGAAGGTAAGTTTTGTAACATACTTAATCATTGTGCTGTAACCACAGTTGCCTCTGGAGGCATGTTTTGCAGACTATACTCTGTGCCATCTCTGGCAATATCTTCCAACAAATCCTATCAGCAAAATGCATAGCCATTCCAACTGCAGCAGTTAGGGGTGGCACTGTGGTACAGTGATGTCTGCTTTTAGAGTTGCTGCCTTCTAGAGTTGCTGCCTTAAAACGCCAGAGACCTGGGTTCGATCCTCACTACGGTGCTGTCTGTACAGAGATTGTACGTTCTCCCTGTGACCTTGTGGGTTTCCTCTGGGTGCTCCAGTTTCCTTCAACACTCCAAACATGTGCAGGTTTGTAGGTTAATTAGCTTCTATAAATTGTAAATTGTCCCTGGTGTGTAGGATAGTGTTACTCTGTGGGATGATCAGCGGTCAGCGTGACTCGGTGGGCCGAAGGACCTGTTTTCATGCTATCATGTATCTCTAAAGTCTAAAGTAAAGTCTAAAGTCTAAACTAAGATTTGCAAGCACCTCCGCTAAAAGTGTGATTGCCTTATCTAAACTCATGGAATTGTGTTAATTCTCAGTACGTACCATCCTATGCACAGCTACTAATCCAGTCTTGTGACCTGCTTCTTCTTTTCTTCACCAGTCTCATCACACCTTTGATTCCAGGGGACTTCTGTAACATCCTGAGCTGGGAGGTTGGCAGTGCTGGCACAACCAAATGGGCCCTGATCTTAATTGAATAGGCAAATTCATTCAAAATATTTATTTCATTTGATGTATATTTGTTTTAAATTAACTCCCAGGAACATGACATTTATTAAGTAAATATATTATTTATTATATTTCTAATTATCAAAAATATTTAATAATTTTTTATTTCATTACATATTTTGTAAAAGCAGATTGTCAGAGATCGTGGTTGGCACAGACATCGTGGGCCGAAGAGCCTCCTCCTGTGCTGTACTGTTCTATGTTTAAAAGCAAAGGGTGGAGCAATTTCTGATAGGTGAGGCACTGCCGAGGGTTTCCTCTGCTTATGGGATGTCACTGAACAAGGTTGCAATTTTGGGGATTATTATGGGCAAGAGTCTCGGACAGGGATGCTGGGTCAAATTTAGCATAATCTACATATGATTTGAAAAGGTCTCATTGCTTTTTAAATGATGGTTGTTGTTTTGCTGTTTTTGCTATCCCCTGCAAGATTTATGTTCACTTTCTTTTTACAGTTCTGGTTTCCTATTCGGTATTTATCATAGTTGCAATGCTGTGCAATAATTGTTTGCTTTTAATAAAGCTTTTCCTGTTAATTTTATGTTTTCTCTCTTGTTTCTTATCTCATTGTGCTTCCATGGCCTATTTATTTGGCAAGTAGGTCTCTCTCAGGCAATGAGTGCTCTTTCCGCCTTGTGGTCTAAACTAGTTCCGTATCACATTAAATACTTCTTTGAACTGCTCTCACTGTTGTGGTTTTCCATTAGAAGATCTGCCCAGATTACGATGGATGATTTCTATCTCATCGGATGCAATCAGTCATACTCAAATCTAAAATCTTAGTGATTTTGATGAGTTTCTCCATCTCAAACAATCCATTGAACTCAATAATATTATGATTGCTTTAAGATAAATGTTCATGCAATGCTGAACTGTTGGCCAGATCAAGATTATTGTGTTATATTAAGAAAATTATGTTGAACACAAACATTCACTACCTTTTCTGAACTGGTCTGCTTATCCCAAATAACAAAAAACATTTCCTCAAATTTAGTTATAACGTCGTTGTTGAGTTCTAACTAGTCAGCGGAAAGAATATATGATACTATTGAGCCATCCATGGTATACAGATGACTATTGTCATGACATGACAAGTGACCATTGATTGAGTCAATGAATACCTGTCAGGAATCCAATATTTAAAAAAATCAGTGGCAAAACATTTTTCTGCTGAGGATCACATTTACAATTCAAATCGATTCTGTGGGCAATCATTTGAAAGTCTAAAATTAGATAGTGCTTATATTTTTATGTTTAAAGAGTAAAGGACCTATCCCACTTGGGCGCCATTTGCGCATCATTTACGCGATATCCTAAAAATTGGTTGGCGCGTCTGGACGCGCACATGGCGCGTGGTGAGGCGTGGTGCCGTATGCAGTGACGCGCGGTAATGCTGGGCGCCCCAGGATTTTGGAATGCTCAAAATCCTCGCGTGCCAGAAATCCACATCAGGCAGGTAATGGTGTTGGGTATACTGATGGGACTGAAGGCTGATAAATCCCCAGGGCCTGATGGTCTGCATCTCAGGGTACTTAAGGAAGTGGCTCCAGAAATCGTGGATGCATTGGTGATAATTTTCCAATGTTCTATAGACTCAGGATCAGTTCCTGTGGATTAGAGGGTAGCTAATGATATCCCACTTTTTAAGAAAGGCGGGAGAGAGAAAACAGGGAATTATAGACCAGTTAGTAGATGTAGTGTACCTGGACTTTCAGAAAGCATTTGATAAGGTCCCACATAGGAGATTAGTGGGCAAAATTGGGTCCCAGCATCACACGGGAGGGCTGGTCCCCCAACGCAATATTCCACCTCTCCACCAATTCCAACATTGGTGGCCAGTGGGGGGGGGGGGGGGGGGGGGGGGGGGGGGGGGGGGAGCGCTTTCTGGAGCGCCAGTATTAGTGTTTTGGGCTGAAATGACTGGTTTTCAGAGGGCTAGTATGGACATTGTGGGATTCCTGGGCTGGTGGCTCAGTCACTCAAGCCTGTTGTACTGGCAGCTCACTCACTCACGGCTGGTAGGCTGGCAGTTGACTCACGGCTATTCCTTGAAATTCCATTTCAAGCAGGGTGCAAGGCCACCAAATTCAAGCGCAGTTTCTTACCACTTCAAGCAGGGTGCAAGGCCACCAAATTCAAGTACAGTTTCATACCATTTCAAGCAGGGTGCAAGGCCACTAAAGACAGCGAGTCGTGACCTCTCCCTCCTCCATCTTGCAGAGACTGAGCCACGCCCACACTTCTGGGTTTTATTGTCCCTCCATCCCTCCCACCAGAAGGGACGTGACCTTCATGGCGTGATTGACAGAGAGAATCTCAAAACATTTTAAACACTAATAACTCTTTTATTTTTCATCGATGGGAAAAATCCTTGGGCATACGTGTTAGCGTTTTTTCTAAAATCAATATAAAGCACAAACTGGAAGTGGTCAAGATTAGACTTTTAATTATATAGAAGGCAAGGCAATTTTAATTAGGCAAGGCAACTTTAATTAGGCAAGGCAACTTTAATTAGGCAACACAGCTTTAGCATTTCCAAACAATAGGGAGCACAGCTTTAGCATTTCCAAACCAAATGCAACACAGCTTTAGCATTTCCAAACCAAAGGCAACACACCTTTAGCATTTCCAAACCAAAGCAACACAGCTTTAGCATTTCCAAACCAAAGGTAACACAGCTTTAGCATTTCCAAACCAAAGCAACACAGCCTTAGCATTTCCAAACTATATTTTCAAACCACATTAAGGGCACTGACAGCTCAGTAAAACCACTCACAGTTTAGTAGACATGTGTTCAGTGTTATTCACAGCTCAGACTGAGAGATGTGGCCCTCTTGCTCCCCCATATTGCAGAGACTGACTGAGGCACTCAACACTTCCGGGCTTTATAGTCCGGAAGGGGGGTGGCCTTCATGAGAGAGAATCTCAACATTTTTTAAACACTAGTAACTCTTCTATTTTTCATTAATGGGAAAAATCCTCTTGTCCTGCGCAGCGGAGGGGGACTCTGAGTGAGATGGCCAAAAATCACAGCCATAAGTGGCAGCGCTTTTTCTAAAATCAATATACAGGACAACAGGAAGTGGTCAAGATCAGACTTTTAGTAATATAGATATCACTTGTAGAAGGGCCTAATCAGCATTACTCATTAGGTTTGGTATGTAATGCATCAGCTGGTTATGGCTGTAATATTCCTTCTGGTGATATTGTGGGTTTATAGAGAATTGGGAGATGCAAGTGGGGAGGGCAGGGAGGGAAGAGAGCGTGAGCAGGAAATGTAAGGAAGGAGGTAAGAGGTGGGAGGGAATGGGAGTGTGAGAAGGAGAGCAGTGGGAAGGGAGATGTGAGGATAAGAGAGGTGGGCTGGAAGGGGAGTGATGAAGAGGGAGAGGGAGGAGGGCAGGAGTGAGGAGGAAATGTATTTTATACTTTTCATGAACCACCATGAACATGTTTTTGATAGTAACCCAAGACAGCAGATAGTTTGCAGTCTGAAGAAGGGTCTCAACCTGAAATGTACACCTACCCATGTTCTCCAGAGATGCTGCCTGATCTGCTGAGTTACTTCAACACTATGTGTCCTTTTGTGTATTAACCGGCATTCACAGTTATTTGTTTCTACTTTCTTCTTTCTGATGGAGTCATTGATTCACAAAACAATTTTACTTGCTCTGGCTTGAGTTTTGTCAGCGTTTGGATGCCCGTCAGATGAAGGATAGGCAATATTGAGCAGATAAATGGTTTTACAACACTGCCTTGGCCAAGAAGGTTTCTCCCAGGCATAGCAAGGAAACCGTTAATCCCCTCTTTGAGAATCCGATCCACAGCTCAGTGAACAGTGAAGAAAGTTATCTAAGGTTCCAGATGAACTGGAGAAGTGGGTTATGGAATGGCAGATGGAACTTAACTTAGAAAAGTATGAGATGTTGCATTACGGCAAGTTAAATCAAGCCAGGGCTTACACAGTAAATGCTAAGGCCCTGGAAGGTGTTGTAGAACAGAGAGACCTGAGCTAAGTAGTTCCCTGAAGGCAGTGACGCAGATATATAGGGTGGTGAAGGGAATGTTTAGCATGCTTGCCTTCATTGGCATTGAGTACAGGCGATGGAATATCATGTCACAACTGTGAAAATCGTAGTCGAGACCACACAATATTGTGTACAATTCTGGTCCCCCAGTAGTGGGAAGGATGTCATTAAACTGGAAAGAGTATAGAAAAGACTCACATGGATGTTACTGGAACTGGACGGCTTGAGTTATAAGGAGAGGCTGGATAGGGTGGGATTTCTTTTACCATGGAGGTTGAGGAATGACCTTACAGAGGTGCATAAAATCATGTGAGGCATAGATAATGTGGATGGTCACATTCTTTTTTTAGGGTACTGGTATTTAAAACTGGAAGGCAGAGGCTAAAGTGAGGGGGGCAAGAATTAAAAAGGATCTGAGGGGTGTTTTTTACCCAAGCCAAGGGTGGTGTGCACATGGAAAGAGCTGCCAGAGGAAATAGTAGAGGTAGGTCCAATTATTGGATTTAAAAGGCAGTTGGACGTGTGTATGGCTAGGAAAGGTTTAGAGGGTTATGGATCAAATACAAGAAAGTGGGAATAGCTCAGAGAGACATGGTTGGCATGGACGAGACAGGCCGATGGGCCAGTTTCTGTGCTATATGACTCTTACCTCGACGGAGATGCGATTTGTTTCTGTATTGTATCTCCATCCACACTGCAGCCTAACACCGAGGAGTTGGTGGCCTTTGCAGGAGACCGATTTTGAGAGCTTCACCGTGGTCGCCTGCGGACTTACCATCACGGAACTCGCGATCGCTTTGCCATGGGTCGACCTCGGAGCTCCAACCGTTGTTGCTTGCGGACTTAACATCACGGAGCTCGCGGTTTCTGATCAGAGACTGACTTCGGGAACTCCAAGACGCGAGAGTTTCGACTGCCCCAACGCGGGAGTTTCGATCGCCCCGACGCGGGGGCTTCGACCTCTGGCTGCGGGAGCTTCGATCACACCGACGAATGGTTCGACTGCCCTGACTGTGGGAGAATAAAGTAGTAGATTAGACTTTTTTGTCTTCCATCACAATGAGGCCTGTGGGGAATCCACTGTGGTGGATGTTCATGTTAACTTTTATGTAGTTGTGTGTTTTGTTGCTTTTTTTCGTATGGCTGTATGGTAATTCGCATATCACTGTACCTTAATTGGTACATGTGACAATAAAAGATCTTTGAAACCTTTGAATATTTTCTGACCATGACTTGTCCACCTTGCAAAGGTTCTACATGCACAAGGATTGACCTAATTCCCCTGGCACTCCTTCTGGCCAACTGTCCTTTGGTGCTTTCTCTCTTTCCTTAATTCTGGATTTATAAATTACAACTCACAGCCTCTGAAGTATTTACCAAATACCCCTGGTCTGGTAATGATTTGATTTGAAACAAAGTCGAATAGATGTTTTTTCATGGAGAAAGTTGATATGCCCTGTCATTTTCCTTTGATTTTTGAAGGATTACCATGGATGTAAATTCCAATAACTAATAAATTTCAGTCAAGTAGACAACATCTATGTTATTTCTGGCATGTGGAAAATGAGGTAAAATTTCATCTGTTATAAGCACTGTCATAAAACCAGTGAACAAGAAAATCCTGATGATTTGGTAACTGAATATAAATAAACCAGCATGCCATTCTTTCCAAAAGAAAAGCGCATTTTTGTTGTACTTCAAACAGCAGGCTATATAAAAAAAACTAGGTGTGGGAATTTAACAAGGCATCAAGTTCAAAAGTCAGACATGTGCAAAGGCAAAAAACCCACACCAGACTAGAATTTTGGCATCTTCCCCTAAAATGCTTATGGAATAGATTTATGTTTGGAAATGTGTCCATTGCAGTCTTCAGCTCATGCGATTATAAACTTACATTCGCAAGGTGGGGTAATGTGAGCATTCTACTGTTGGCATTGGAAGTTGAAACATTTGACATTAATAAAGAAGTTATTTGCAGAGATGGAATTGGTTCAAGAGTCAACATTGGCATTCAAACTGATCAACATGTTTTACAATATCTGAATTTTACCTGAAATGCAGCAGATTAAATTATCTTCTGTCCTTTTTTATTTTAAAAATACAACATCCACATTTAATGCAACTTTTTTTTTTCAAATATGGGGATACATGGGTCAGAATATCATATATCATTTGTGTGCTACATTGAATTATTATTATTCCCATTATTTTATTCAATTAAAATGCCTACTTATGACTGGCTCATCCACAGCCCACAAGACTTGAGACGTCGTTAATTGTCAGGTTGAGATAGTCAGTCTGGTGCCAATTACTGAATTCTCTGTTTTTGGCAGATGAAGAACATAAATTTCCTTTTGAATCTATAAATAATGAACAAAATGAATTTGCTGGTGAGAATTCCAACATGCGAAGGAGAAGGGCGATCTATCTACATCTTCATAGTAGCAATCGGTAAAAGGGTTCCAGTAGAACGGCATGCTCTTACCTCCAAAGTATTCCCTTCCTCAACCTTGTTAGTGCAGATTTCAGCCAAACATGATACTCACATCCTGCTCAAATGCACATTAATAATTCAGACGGCGTGTTAGATATAGCTTGTTTTGATACAGACATTCCAGCACATCAAACACAGCACATAAAATTCTAAACAGAGGAAATAAAAATGGAGTTTGTTGAGTTTGTTGAACAAAATAGACCGTTAGCTGCCCAATTAATAAAAAAAATTAAGGAAAATTGGAAAGGAAAAGGAATAGTGAAAGGTTGAACCAAAGAAGGAAAATAAAACAGAAAAGATCAGAAGAACAATAATAGAAGTTTCGTGGAACATCTTATATCACCTCAACACGGTCTATAAAAAGTACTTTTGAAATGTTGATACTGGTGCATTTGGTAATGGAGAAATTTGACAGCCTATTTGCACACAACTAGATCCAACACACATCAATTAGATGTAAGCTCAGATCATTTGTCTTGTGTTTACGAAGTCAGCGGATGGCTGCTCTTTATAGTGTTGTCATGCTAGAGTATGATTAGTGATGCGGGATCTTCCATACCAACAAATAGCCCTGTCAAGACATTGGTTTGAATGTTCGTTTGACAAATGGCACATGTGGAACACTCTCATTATTACATGCCGTGTCCCTTCGAGCATTTCTTTCAGATTTTGGAATGCACCTTGAATGCACACCTACCCTATTGTAGCAGCGAAATGTGGCAATATGCAGATAAAAGGTAATGATATAAGGTTTGTTTCCAGCCCCGAAGAAGCCATGAGGCAACGGTTCTCTTAAATGGGATCAACAATTGGAACATTTACAGGAAGCTCGTCTTCAAGCAGGGTGGGAGATGATTTTGGCAGTTCAATGATGAAATCCACACTGCTGTCTTTTAAATTATTTAATATTCCACAAAGTAATTGTTAAATCTTCTTTAATTCCTTGCTTGTAGCAATCAAACACACATCTGCATTTGATGAAGTAGAAAATAGATTCAAACTTGATCTCTACTTACTTCATATTTTTTTTTTTGTCAGTTAGATCAAACATTACCGATATTAAATATAGTTGGTTCATTTACCAAATGTGAAAAAGCCCTGTGATGAATGCATTCCAAAGAGATACCTTTCAGTTTATTAACTGCAGAATTAAAAGAGAAATAACCTCTGGATTCCCCAGGGTAGCTCCTATTTCAACAGTGGAGCCTTACCCAATGACTCATATACTTTCTTTCAGTTTTACTATTAAATCTTTTCTAATGGAATTAATGCAATTTGACCAGCTCTGAAATTGCATTAATTGCTTGACTCACAAATCTTTGATTAAAGTCAGGTCCAGTTATTCTATTACATACACAAATATGGTGAATTACAGGTACAATTAAAATCTTCCTTAGATGGTTTCAGAAGAGGGCAACATTTTGCAGGCAGCATGCAGGAGATTCAAATTAAATGAGTCAAGAAAGTTTGGATTTGACTATATGTTATAATTTTCAGACTCTACTTCATTTCAGGAAAGATTTTGATCTGTGAATGATGAGGATGTGGCAGAAGTTATTAAAGCTGTTGAATCTGATAAACGATCCCAAATTAGGTTCGCCAAGAAATTGGACACATGATAATATTTCCTCCCACATGGCAGATTACAATTTTAAATCATTTTCTGAGCACACGAGCACACCTTGCACTACTTTCCCAATTAGATTGCACAGGTCCACAGGTCATGCACAGCAGTAAATCAAACAGCCAATCCCATTAAATTAACTCTGTTTAACAACTTCTTCTTCTTCCTCATGTCCGGCCATCTTCTATATCACGTCTTTCCGGTCAGTCAGTGACGGTTGACGGTCATTGGTTGCAGGATTGGCTACTTCAGTCAGTCACTGTGGTACAGTTTCTGTCGTCAGCATTGCCCGGTATACGCCACGTGGAGGCTTCTGCGTATATCCCTGTTTAACAATTGGTTTGATAATACCAATTCCCTTGTAATTTTATTTAAGATACAAGATACAAGATACTTTTATTTGTCACATGTACCAATTGGTACAGTGAAATGTGTGGTCACCATACAGCCATACGAATAATAAAGAGCACTGAACACAATAGTCTTTAACACAGACATCCCCACACAGCGGGATCAAAGTTCCCACTGTGAGGGAAGGCTCCAAAATTCAGTCATCCTCCTCTGCTGTCCTCCCGTGGTCGGGGGGCTCCCGAACCCCCACTGTCACTGCTACGGGTGGCCCGATGTTCAGGCCTGCTCGCCGGGATGATGGAAGTCTGACATCGGGACTGGAGGACATCCTCCGCAGCTTAAACATCTGAATCGGCCACCTCCTACCAGAGTCCGCGGCTCCCAAAGTCCACAGGTCACGCCGGGTGGAGATTCAACGCTGGCGGCCCTCGGCAGAGGGCCCCAGGACTCCGCGATGTTGAAGTCAGCTTCGCCCGCGTTGGAAGCTCTTCAAACCACAGCTCCGCGATGTTGAAGCAGCAGGCCCAACACTCCGGAGCTTCAACGGCGATCCCAGGGGAGGGATCGCCTGCTCCGCGGTGAATCCAGCACTGCACCGCAGTTGCTGGAGCTCTGGTCCGGTCCCCGGCAAGAAAGGCCGCTCCAATCCAGGTGGTAGGCCGCGAGAGGGGACCGAGGACGCGACTCAGAGAATAGTCGCATCCTCACCAGGAAGTGACTGGGAAAAGGTTTCCCCTTACCCTACCCCCCCTCCCCCACATAGAAAAGCTAAATAAACTAAAGAAACATACTTTTAAAACTATATAAAAATTAAAAAAGGATATAAAAACAAACAGACTGTAGGCAGAGGCTGCCTTCAATGTGGCGCCCCTAGTGGCCAATTCTTGTCTCTTATCCCACCAAATTAATAGTGACTGCACCTAACACCTTGTGTGAACCATACACATAATATCTAGGGTGAAGAGCAGGAGGAAGCAGGCAGCATCGGGATCTGGATGTGCCAAAGTGGGCATTACCATAGATCAGGATTGACGGATGGAAATGTGCCTTGGGGTTATGGGCCTTTGAAAATAGTTTGTGTTGTTCAGCAGAAAATATTGACAGATCCAAAGTGTTGGAGTAACTCAGCAGGTCATGCAGCATCTCTGGAGAAATTGCTTTCGCTTAGGCAGTTTATAACCCAGCGGTATCATATCTGACGAATCTTATAGAATTTTTTGAGGATGTAACTAGTAGAATGGATAAGAGAGATCCAGTGGATGTGTTATATTTGGACTTTCAGAAGGCTTTCCACAAGGATCAATCCATCAGTTCCTCCACATTGCTCCTCACTGGTACTGATCTCAACACACAACACTGGGCCTCTGTGAGCCCTGAACGTGTATATGGGTTCTACGTCCAGTGATGTACTCTTTTTTGCTGGAGTAGTCTTTTGTAAATTCCACAACTTTATCGTGTGATCTTCTGAGGTAGTTACCAGAACAGGTTCAACCGGGTGAAACGCAAGGTCTCTTATCCCATCAAAATGACTCCGCAACGTGAATTTAGGATTCCAAGTCTTTCTTAATGCATCCTTATTGTTTGCGATATCATAATTTAACGGGTCTGCTTCATTAGCAACTGTAAGGCCGGCCAACTCCCCAAACCCAATGCGTTCTCCAGTGCTTCGTCTGTACCCATGATAAAGGACTTTCCCGATCCTGGTGGAAAGGTCAATCTTCAACTCCTGTCCTGCTGGTTTCATGCTCAGTTAGTCGTGTGCTAGTTGGTCTGGGAGGAGAATTTACTGAAGACTGCAGTGGAGGAAGTTCATCTACATCTCTTGTAGCCAACATGTCTTGTAACTTTGATCTGTTCGGCCTCTCCACTCCCTTTTTCCCCTTTCACTCCTTTTTGTACTGCTCCTTGAGTTTTGTTATTAGTACCTGGTCCACGACCCAGCTCTCTGGTGTGGGACACGCATCTTCCTTGTCTTGAGCTAGTTTTGAACTTTCATCAGCAACTCTCTCAAAATCCCATTCTGTTCCATCACCTGCACTCCTGGACTCTCCTGCTTCTTCCCCATCTTCAGTAGTTCCTAAGAAGTCAAACTCTCTCAGTGCTTCCACAGTGTCCATATCTTCTATTGCATTAGAAGGTGCAACCTTATCAAATGAGGTATCAATAATGGTTTGCTCTTTTCCATCAGACTCATCTTCGTCATCTTCATCGCTAAATACTGCTGCAGTATTTTCAAGAATTTTAAATGTTTCCAGCACATCGGCTGAATCGGTTGGAAGAGGCTTAACTTTCTCTCCGGAATTTCCAATCATGTCCGTCCTTTTCAATAGCGTTTCACCACCATTTATAACAGACTACAAACTCATGTTTTCTGATCATTTATCTGGATCATCACCAGTGAGGCCAAGTAGTGCCCGTGCTCGCCTTGACTTCACATCTATTATGGTATCAGTGTAATTCACCTCCTGCAAGTATTGAAGAAGCAGCTGCCTCCCTTGCTTCCATGTTAATTGATTATTTTGTGAGGTCTGTATGTCATTTTCATTCCCTTCATCAGAATCATAATTTGGAGGCTTCATATCTCCTTGATTCAACTCTGTGCCGTATTTCAATTTATGGTGTTTAGCCTCTTTCTTGCTTAAAAGCATATTCAAGCATTTTAATTCTTCTGACTAAATCCTTCTTCAAGTTCTCCTGGCCTTTTCTCTCTCCTTGCAAGAAAGAAATCTGTGCCAGTAACTCCGCCCTATCCACTTCCCACTGCGTCCTCTCCACCTAGAAGCGGGCCCACTCGTGCTGCAGGAAGTGCAGAATGCCCAGGATGTTGTATTGCGGCCGCTGCGCTTGGCCCTCCACACCCAGCTGCTGCTGCTGCTGCTGCTGTGCCGGCAGGCTCTGGACGCCGAGGCCCAGACCTCCGGCCACGCCGCTCAGCACCGAGTTATTGCCGAGGAACAGCCCGGCTGCTGGGTGTTCATCCATGGCTGGGCCCCAGAACCCTTCGTCCGTCCCCTCCACCTCCACGCTGACGGCTGCTGCCCGGCCGCCGGACCGCACCGGTGATGGCTCCGGCCGCTCCTTCCCCCTCCCGCTTGGCGCGGGCTGGCTGCGTGCATGTGGCCGGCCGTTAGGATTTAAACCGCGTTGCAGTTATATAACCCAGCGGTATCATGTCTGACGAATCTTATAGAATTTTTCGAGGATATAACTAGTAGAGTGGATAAGAGAGAACCAGTGGATGTGTTATATCTGGACTTTAGGAAGGCTTTCGACAAGGTCCCACATAAGAGATTAGTATGCAAACTTAAAGCACACGGTATTGGGGGTTCAGTATTGATGTGGATAGAGAACTGGGTGGCAGACAGGAGCAAAGAGTAGGAGTAAACGAGTCCTTTTCAGAATGGCAGGCAGTGGCTAGTGGGGTACCGCAAGGCTCAGTGCTGGGACCCCAGCTATTTACAATATATATTAATGATTTGGATGAGGGAAGTGAATGCAACTTCTCCAAGTTTGCGGATGACACGAAGCTGGGGGGCAGTGTTAGCTGTGAGGAGGATGCTAGGAGGCTGCAAGGTGACTTGGATAGGTTGGGTGAGTGGGCAAATTCATGGCAGATGCAGTATAATGTGGATAAATGTGAAGTTATCCACTTTGGTGGCAAGAACTGGAAAGTAGACTATTATCTGAATGGCGGCCGATTAGGAAAAGGGGAGATGCAACGAGACCCAGGTGTCATGGTACACCAGTCATTGAAAGTAGGCATGCAGGTGCAGCAGGCAGTGAAGAAAGCGAATGGTATGGTAGCATTCATAGCAAAAGGATTTGAGTATAGGAGCAGGGAGGTTTTATTGCAGTTGTACAGGGCCTTGGTGAGACCACACCTGTAGTAATGTGTACAATTTTGGTCTCTTAATCTGAGGAAAGACATTCTTGCCATAGAGGAAGTTCAGAGAAGGTTCACCAGACTGATTCCTGGGATGGCAGAACTTTCATATGAAGAAAGATTGGATAGACTCGGCTTGTACTCGCTGGAATTTAGAAGATTGAGGGGGGATCTTATAGAAACTTACAAAATTCTTAAGGGATTGGACAGGCCAGATTCATGAAGATTGTTCCCGATGTTGGGGAAGTCCAGAACATGGGATCACAGTTTAAGGATAAGGGGGAAGTCTTTTAGGAGTGAGATGAGAACAATTTTTTCACACAGAGAGTGGTGAATCTGTGGAATTCCCTGCCACTAGAAAGTAGTTAAGGCCAGTTAACTACTGTATTGGCTATATTTAAGAAGGATTTAGATGTGGCCCTTGTGGCTAAAGGGATCAGGGGGTATGGAGAGAAGGCAGGTACAGGATACTGAGTTGGATGATCAGCCGTGATCATATTGAATGGCGGTGCAGGCTCGAATGGGCCTACTCCTGCACCTATTTTCTACAATTCTATGTTTCTAAGGTATGAATGATGATTTATCTAATTTCAAGTAACCCCTACATTCCCTCTCCCTCCCCCCTCCCCCCCCCCCGCCACTCTCAGCCAAGCCATCCTATTTGTACCACTGTTCGCATCCCTGTATCCCCTCGTTATCTCCTCTTCCTCAGCCATCAATGGGCCATTATGGGCTCCTCCGATCCTTGGTCACCTGTTGCTGACCCTGATTTGTTCTGGTCTTTTCCTACCTCAGTTCCCCCTCCCACTACTTTCAGTCTGAAGAAAGGATCTGACCCAAATCGTCACCCATCTTTCTTGTCCAGATATGCTGCCTGAACTGCTGAATTACTCCAGCACTGTGTCTATCCTTTATAAACCAGCATTTACAGTTCCTTCCCACACAGTACTGATGGTAAATCCCATGCCCTGGAGGAGCACACATTACCCATTCATTCTCAAGTGATATGCTGTGCTTGCCATATATCAGATATTACACACAACTAACTGCTGGTTTGGGAGACATGGGCAACTCCCTGAATTGTTGCATCTGTCCAGTGCACCTATAATTGGAAGAAACACATGATATGAAATATTGTGAAAGGTTCAAGTGACTGCACCAATCTGATTGTCCACTGCAGTATATCCTAGGGAGTGACCGGTGCCACATCGCGTTGTTCTGTACCCTGCTTAACCTGGCTGCTACGAGGGCACAATTCATCTTCATGGCTCCACAACAGGAGAAAAAATGATGAAGAGGGAAATGAAAAATAGCAGGACAAGGTCTATGGTCGAGATGATGAAGAAAGCTGATTCCTGATTTCATCTGTGGATTGTGTTATGGATTAGATGAAGAGTAACGTGCTCAAATGTAGCAGGCCCTTATCAGCATTTCAACCACTGATAAATGGCACATCATATTCATACCACATGAGTGACACACAATTATAATCTCCTACAAGAAGGGCTCTAACCATTTCTCATTGACATTCATCATTGTCATATCTGCCACTGCCAATAGTCAGTGGATCACATTGATCCAAAGCTGATCTGAACCTAGAACTTGCTGCTATGGTTGCAAGAGTTTGGTAGAGGGTTGATACAATGTACTGCATCATGTGAATTATCAAAGCCTTTCTACGAGCCTAAGGCAAAACAGTTCATTCAATTGGCACATCCATCAACCATCCTGTATCTGTCGACGATGTGGCTTCTGTATGAAATTTCTACAGCTTGTGAGGGATTCATCAAACGAAGCACATATGGAACAGGTGCCTACATATCACCATTTCTCAATCGGCAATGGGTCAAAATTATGGAAATCTCAACCTAAACGTACAATGGGAGTATCTGGTCATTAGGATGATCATAAACTGTTGAGCAACCTTTCCCATTGATTCCCATGCAGATAAATGAAAACATGGTGCAATCAAAACATTGTATTCCCATCTTAATACAGGATTTAAAGTTGTTCAAGGTTGCTTTGTTACTGTAGGGGAAGTGTCAGGTGGAAGTGCTCCATGAACTTGAACAGCTCAAGACGTTGGCCAAAAATCAAAGAAGAAATGTATACAGTTAGTGGGTCATGCAGCTTGGGTGGATATGGAAAAGTAAAGTCAAGAAAAGTTTCAAGTCAATAACTTATTTAGTCTTTACAGCACTTTCTGGGTTTTTATTTCTTTCTGCAGGCTTCAGCCTACTATACCCCATCTCATCAAGTGTGACAACAGGCTGGGCTGGCTCATTGCCACTGCCAGGTAATATCAAGGTCACTGCTAGAATGTCAATTATGGGGTCACAGATCATTGGATCCTGAGAATGGGTAGCTGGTTTATGAGCCTGTAAGCTGCTGTCATTCACATAAGCCCAGCATCTAGTCTCACTCCAGTTGTTTGCCTGTGGACAGATTACTAGATCAGTTTTACTTCTTTAAAGCTTCTTTGAACAAAAGTTATGATGGAATCAGTCTGAGTTTTCATGATGGTGCTCTGATATTGCAGAGCAGGCCTGAAATACTGGGTTATGTGGTGGTGCAAGGCAGCTGAGAGCCTGGTAATCACTTATAGCTGGGTTTGCAACTATTGAAAGGAGATCCGTCAGACTTTCGACTCTAGAGATACAGCGTGGAAACAGTCCCTTTGTCCCACCGAGTCCGTGCTGACCAGCGATCACCCTCTATACTAGCACTATTCTACACATTAGTGACAATTTACAATTTACAGAACCCAATTAACGTAAAAATCTGTAGGGTGGGCGGAAACTAGTGCACCCAGAGAAAGCGCACATGGTTGCAGGGAGAACATACAAATTCCGTACAGACAGCACCCGTAGTCTGGATCAAACCCAGGTCTCTGGTGCTATAAGATCGCAACTCGACTGCTGCACCCCTGTGCCGCTCTTCTGTGCTGAGAAGGACAGGATCAAGATTCTGCACTATAACAGCACTGTCCTTGACATTCATCCAACATATCCAGCGGGCCTCACATTGCCACAAGATCTTGATACCCATGCCCATTTTCTCTATTGTCAACCAGAGCCAGCTAGGGTAAGTTGCTGCTGACAGCTATAGTGAATTTGTGTTAATGCAAATGCAGCACTTAGTGGGATGAAATGTACGGTGCACTCACAGACACGCTGTCCAGTGGGTAGCACTGGTGTGGTCTCTTTGTCCATTGTCATTCCAACATACACTTTCCTGCATTGTTTAACTTCTGGCCCATTACCGTCATGTATCATAAATGGAAACATTAGTCCAAATTCATATGAATGCTGACAACTCTTGCACAAATTACTGTACTCAATCGTTACTTTCAAAGGTCACTGGTATAAAACCCAGTATAAGTTAGATCTATAATAAGTCAAATGTTTGCAGAAATATAATAATGTTGTCATCAATGAAACAAAATAGTGTGTTTTGCTTATCATTATGTTAAGTGATACAATGTTATTAATAGTTTCGACATGATCCACGTCATTGTCAGTTGGCAGTTGAATCTTGAGTTACGGCAGCGGACAGCGCTTGGTGCTGAAATAGGGGGGAATCACCTCGGAAAACCCACGATCCGGGCTGCATGTTCAAGCTCTTGCTGTCAAGCTAAAAGCGAAGAATTGAGCAGATCAACAATAAATCTGCTATTGGAAAAACAAACAAACAAACAAAAAAAACACGTAAAGGTGAAAATGATATAGGAAGTATTTTGTTTCACGGATGCAACCATACACTAAGATTTTATTATATAGATTTTAAGACCTTCGGCAGCGTTTCGATTCATCGGGTGGTCTGTGTTCAGCTCAATGTAACGGAATAACGGGACTGAAAAAAAGTATCTTTAGCCTATGTGATTCCCTTAGAACTGATTACTTATAACACGTGCTACTAGATAGTGATGGGGACCGCCTTTCTATGCACCCTCGGAGAACGGTTATGTCTTAAAAGCGCTACAGACAGTCGGAGGCAGAGTATCATGCATAATCTTGAGTAATGGTTCGAAGAGCCAAATGACCTCTCCATGCTTCGGCCCCTAATATCTTAGGAGGAACTCGGTCGACAATCTTGAAACCTGGAGTAACAATCCTGTGAATGACACACTCCATCCCAAATAACAAGCAAGTAAAGAATCAAATTTATAATTGTAAAAATCCTCAGGGAAATTAATATAATGAATTATAAAATCTAATGGACAATTCAGTGTAATGCTGTGCACATTCTCGGGAGCAATTTGCATAATGAGGTATCAATTCAACGCCAAAGAAGGCTGTGGAGGCCAGGTCGGTGGATATTTTTAAGGCAGTGATAGAAAGATTCTTGATTACTACGGCTGTCAGGGATTATGGGGAGAAGCAGGAAATGGCGTTAAGAGTGAGAGATAGATCAACCATGATTGAATGGCGGAGTAGACTTGATGGGCAGAATGGCATAATTCTGCTCTTATAACTTATGAACTTATGCACTTACCTTCTACCCTAAAATTTTAAAAAAACATCAATGGAGAAAAAATGACCAACTTCAAATACTTTTGGTGATTTGTCCAGACATTTGTCTGAACTGTTAACCACATTAGCTGCGTGGAAAATGGAAGTTATAATAATTATTTCAGACCGTTTGTGATGCAGAAAGCATTAATTTAAGGTTATAATTCTCTCAATGATTCAATGATTTCCTGATGCCCAAACTGATGCCATGCTAGTGTTCAGCATATTATACCAGCAAGAAGTGAAACATGTATAGTTTTGGTCAGCACACTCCTTGCTTGACCCATTCTACAGAATGACATGAAGATATGTTAGGATTAACTATGACTTACTACTCAGGAGAGGGAATATACAAGAATAATGGATCAGCACTATCGGTTGCAGCTTCACAGAAGGAATGATTGGAAAATTGCAAATATAAGGGAACACTAAAGACTGGGACCCCTGGTTCTGGAGAGGTCAACAGGAATACACAGCATTCCTGTCGTTACCCTGTTAGACCCCTTAAGAATGTTGCACATTTCAAGTAGATCATTTGCCATAATTTATTATCGCAGGAATCACGCTCCACCTCGAGAATCAATGCGATATGAGAAGGAGCTAATATATTGTGTTGTAGTTTTATTATGGGGAGTGGTGAGGGGTTATAATTGTTTATTAAATGTGATGCAATGCTTAGTCTGGTGGGAGAGCTGGTTACAGATACTGTATATAATTGTATGTAAGGTTAGTTATATTATAGACTTACAATTATATAATGGATCGCGCTGTCAGGGGCAAATACAATAAAGCATTGACGAGGCTTTTAGATAGTCAAATGGATATGTAGGGAATGGACGGATATGGATCACGTGCAAGGAGAGGATATTAGTTTAACCTGGCATCATGCTGATCACAGAAATTGTAGGTCGAAGGGCTTATGATCTATGTGTTACCTGTGTGCAAAGTTTGAGTTATTCGGAGAGGGTAGATAGGCTGGACCCCCCCTCCCCGGAGTATAGGAGGCTGAGAGGAGACCGTGTAGTGGTTTACAATATCACGAGGAGCATAGGTAAGGTGAATATCCTCAGTCTATTCTCCAGTGTAGGGTAGTATAAAACTAGAGAGCATCAGATTAAGGTGACAGCGACAGATTTAAAAGGAACTGATGGGCAAATCTTTCACACAGAGGATTGTACAAACGAGTTGCCAGAGCAAGTGGAGAGATGGTCAATTGTAACATTTAAATACACTTGGACAGGTACATGAATAGGAAATATTTGGAGAGATATGGACCAGACACAGGCAAGTGGGACTAGGTGGTTAGGCAATGCGGTCGGCAAGGACGTGTTTTGCCGAGGACATATGTGTGTGCTATATAGTTCTACAAGGTGAAGGGATTATAGTTACGTTATAAAGATGGTAGTGGTGGGGGGATGGGATATAGTTATAATACTTTTAGTGAATTTGTAGTTATATTCTGAAATTGTGCAAATGATTGAATTTGGATTATTGGAAGAGGACTTAAAATTACGTTTAGGGTTTCAACTACGTTGTCCTGCGCGGTAAATGGGAATATTTTAAAAATACTTTTAAATTACTTCGTGTGCGCAATGCTTGGACAAAATGCTGACGCTAAGACAGCGATCTGAATCTTAACGCGGTTTCTTATCCGTAGATCCCAGCCAATTCGTTGAACATTGTTGTGTTTTCTGTTAGTGTTTGCTCGGAGTTTCCGCGCGTGTTGGGACTTGAGATGAAACTCTATGGTTTCCAGTGTCTTATTTTTTAATAAACATTCAGAATATTCCACGTCAGGGCATTGGGGGGGAATTCTACGTATTCAATGCCAATTAAAATTTGAATTGTAATAGACAATAGATAATAGAAAATAGACAATAGATGGAGGAGTAGGCATTCGGCCCTTCGAGCCAGCACCGCCATTCAATGTGATCATGGCTGATCATCCCCAATCAGTAGCCCGTATCCCCATATCCCCTGGCTCTGCTATCTTTAAGAGTCCTATCTAACTCTCTCTTGAATCATTAGTTGAATTATTGGTTTATTCGCTGATGTTACCAGTATGTCCGGCAAGTTTATGAGAGAAATCAAGCATTTTTGGATACATTTAAAATGTATATAATTTATGCAGCTATTTTCCAATGAATGGGCCGGATGACGTAGAGAGGAAAGAGACGCGCCAAAAAACTTTGCAACTATCTTTGTTTCTCTCTGAACTAAATTAGTGTGTTTTCTTTCTTCTTGGTTTTGTCGGCAATTAAGGACATGGTATTTCAGTATTTAGTAATACACTTGTTACCTAGTGAACCTGTGCAGCGAGTCTTTGAATGCTTGAGAGCGACGAAGAACGGACTGGAGGCCTGATCTTCACTTACACGTACGTGCCTACTATATATTCATTATATAACAATCAAAACTTAATAAAGCGCTTATGGGTCTGTTTATGCCTCAAAGTCAGCACAATTAGCGGTGAATAAAAAACATATTTTGCAGGGTCGGAATTAAGGGAAGGCTGATACAAAATGAGTATCTCCAAAATTCACAATGTTTTTGATTTTACCTTTCACTATTTTCTAGGGCATGTCCCCAAAGTTGAAAGCTGATATCCCGCATATGTAAATGAATCGCGGAGCAAGAAGCAATTCCAAACACTTCACTTTTGTACCAACCCGATTTAAACCATTTGGATCAGATTCTGAAAATTCTCAAAATAACGACCTGTTCCTACATTCTCAACATGCAATTCTGCCGTGGTTTATATTTAGTTGTCACTTCCCGCCACAATTATACCAGGTAGCTGTGTGCAGCGTCGGAAATATATTCTGTGCACATGCGGCGATTTAGTAACCCGCATGCATACATAAGGGTTTTTTTTTCTTTCGATTACGCAGTTGAATTTTTCTTCGTTTTTATGAATTAATTTCATATTAACCCAAGGTGGGAGAAGATGTCGGTGAACTCAAATATATCGTAGTCATTATTCTGCAGGTCTCAAAATCATGTGTTTTTGAGAGTTTCGCCTCACAGCCTAATTAATGCTCAAAACTTCTTTACAATCCCCAAATCTTCAACCACTCAAATCCTCAATTATTACATAATCAGGCCAAAGCGATGAGAAGGTTTTATGAAGGTTGTAAATAGCTGGGCCGGTGTAGCAGGCTGTCAAAGTGTTGGGAGCGGGGCGATGGCCAGTCAGGAGAGAGTTAGTTGTACCTTATTAACTGGGATCGGTGAGTTTATTGTCGTGATGTCAAACTTGCACAAAGCCACAGACGGGCAATGAAAGGGACATTCACGTGTCCTCGGCAGCCTCTCCATTGAGGTAAACAGAATAGGTGCACGCATCCCACGATGCAACAGCTAACTATTTAACCCATAACTGCATCGAAGCGCCAGACAACTCAACGGGCGCATCACCCCGTCCGAAGCCAGACAGGTGTAGCTGGAATGGACGACTGCCTCTTCGACTTCGGTCAGGACAATGCTGGGGATCTATCTTTTTGGAGTCAGGTTGACTCGAGCTATCAGAGCCAGTGGGACGGCCTAAATTTCGACTGTTTGGCCGCCAGCCCCCAACTTTCTCCATGGTCTTCCTTCGCCGGCCAGCCTGCTGTTCCTGATTCTGCCCTGACCGACCTGGATCTGAAGACCTTGCAGCTGGAGGCTGGTGCTGGAAGGGACAGCTCCTGTCTAGAGGAGCCAGGGGATTCCAGTCGAAGGCAAAGGAGGCTGCTCTCCACGCAGCCTTACAAGGTACAGCGCTACGCGGCCAACATCAGGGAACGCAAGAGAATGCTCAGCATCAACTCAGCCTTCGACGAACTCAGATGCTACGTTCCCACCTTTCCGTACGAGAAGCGCCTGTCCAAAATCGACACTCTGCGGCTCGCTATCGCCTACATAGCTCTTCTTCGAGAGATACTGCTCTCTGGTTGTGACCCCAAGGCCTATGTGGAGCAGTGCGTGAGAAACGGATACCAGAACAAAACCGATGCTACGTGGAACACCAGTGGTGAGCCGAATCTTTCCATAAAGGGTTTATTGAAGAACTAGCTTGACTAAAATATGCAATCCATACTAGCAACTTTATTAAAATGTCAAGAAATGACAAAAACAGGAAAAGGGAGATCTTACAGGTAGAGGAACAGGTGAGCTACACCTGTACCCCATAGTTTTCCTCTGTTTATCATGAACAAACCAAGGAAAATAAACTGTTTAAGTAATTGTTATTTTTATTTAATTGAAGTCGGTGGAACTGGACTTTGCCACCAACGCAATGTGTTCTGCTGTTTCCCACTATTAATATACGTTGCATAAAATGTGAATAATCATAGGATCGCATAATGAGATAGATTTATATTTCGTGCACGTGTAGTCCTTTTGTAAAAGCAATCTAATCAGTCACAATTCTATTCTTTCCACGAAGCCCTACATGTATAACTGTAACCGCCTTCTAAAAGTTACTGTTGAATTCATTTCCACCAAGGTAGGCAGTACTTTTCACTATTACTTTCAGAGTCATCTAGATATATCTGCCTCATTGGGAATCCACCCCATCTTCCTCCACCCCTCTTCCGGAGACACGAACCAGCTGTCCTATCCTCTTGCTTGCCACGTTGCCTAAAATAATGTTGCCACAACTGTTTATTTCCCACATAATAAGGCCATTGTCGAGTTTTGGGTTGGAGAGGCTCGTCGCATAAAGTTTACCGAAATAAAAGCTGCCTGATGTCCATTTGGGGGGACATCTACCATGCCGGCATTCATTTTGGAGTCTGGCATGGTAGATGGTTTGACGATGGTCATACTGTGATACATCTTATACTGCTTTGAATCTGAGCAAAGTTAGCGCCCGACCTGATCCTGCAATATGGGATACGGAGCATAACAACCAAAGACGGAGTTAACTGGCGCGGCTTTATTCTTGTAGAACTCTGGCGTGAATGTTCATCCCACAGCGTGTAGACACAGTTGGAAATCGCAGGCGCGCTGCCCTGAATATCCCGTCCTCGAGATTAATGGCTTGAAAAATAAAGTGGAGGGCGCGGCTGCAGTATGTACTCATGGAGAGAGGCAAAGCATCATTAAAATACATTTTATTGTGCCAAGGCCACGGCGCACTCCGGCCGGGCAATGGTTAGCACTGCACAAGTAGCAAGAGTCGTCAACTCTCACAGCACAGACCATCCATTTTCAATTGTTAACAATTGTAAGACCGTAGTCAGGGTTACAGTTTTTACAGATACGAACTTCACACAGCTGCCAAAAGACCAAGAGACCCCTTTCTCCCCTTGATACAACTCGGTCCGATTATTCAACTCCCAAATTACTGCACTGACAGCGAGAAGTAAGTTTAACACACCCTCTCCGTTAATTCAAGCATTGGGGTTGAGGTCGCCACGGCAAAGTGGACAATGTTGGCCCCATCCCATCCAGCCTGGGAAAACAGGCTGCCTTATTAACAAAATAGCATTATTTTATTTGACGCATACTTGTTAACAGTTCAATATAAACTTAATGGCAACATGTAGGATGCCAGACAACACAATACAGATTTCTGTGTTGCCGTTCTTCTGTGGCTTTTTTATATCCCAGCTGCCTGAACCTTTACTCCTGAAGCGCTGAAGTCTATCAAAGGGTTTCACTGACAGCAATTGTGCCCCGGGCTTTAGTTAACCAATTTGATTGTTACTTCGGATAAATATAATGAATTTATCAGTATATTGTTCTTTTCAAATGAGGGATTAATTACCTTGCTTGTAAAATAAACGCGAATTGAAATGTAATTAGAGCAATCTATCTGTCGTTCGTGTTTTTGTTCCTTTCCAGATCTGACAGCTCGTCTTTCTTGGATAAAGTGGGATTAGCGCTTGTTTGTCATTTGCTTCTGGCCCGGCGGCCTGCAGTTACATCGGGCCCGGGGGCCAGCTGCAGCTTCCCAGCGCTGCCGGATACAAAGTGCTGCAGGAACTCTGGATTCCAGCATCAGCGCGGCGTGGTCCGACTGCAGGGAGTGTAGTCGCCGGCATCTCCTCGGGACTCGGCGCTTGGTCTCAACTAACTACGCTTTAACTGACAGCTATTTATTTAAGGTTTACTTTCATTTGTACCGTTGGCAGTTAATTCATATTTAACCCAAGGGTGTGAATGCACAAGTAATATTTTTTTAGGGATCCCCAAATTATTGGACGGTTTCAGTGTCCATAAGACTTGCAAAGCATGGCAATTGACGCTGATAAGGAAAGAATGCTCCATGGGCGACACTTCAGCACCTGACCCCCATTATACTAAGCTAAATAAAGGTACTTTTCCAGTACTTTATTTTCATCGTAAGTAGCTGTATCTTACTCGCTTATTATTTGTTATCCAATTCTTGCTTCAGATGATTGTTGTTTTTTGCCGATAGCATATTCTCGGCTTCAGAAGCTTATCCAAAGGCCTGGTGATTGCTGGTCAGATGCTCCAGTCCAGAGGTAGAGGTTCATATTGCAACCAAGAAATTAAATCTGGGAGTAAGCGGTTGGTCTCAGTAGGGGTGACAGTAGGTAGTTGTTGTACCTCCACACTTCATTCACCTAGATCCTGTTGAGAAGGGAAATTGCCTTTCTTATAAATTTACCTTTCATGTGACACCAAGCCATTAACACTGGGCTTGACTCTCCACCAAACTGCTGCACAAAGTGCGCGCGCCGCTACTGTAGCCAGAATATGACCAAGTGTGATTCACGATAGCTGGAGAATATTGACAATGCCAGCGATGCCCATTACCCAGTGTATCAATAAAAAATAACTGATTCGATTCTTAGTTATTTTTGTGAATAGATCCTTGAAAGATGTTTAAAATAAAGTCAAGAAATGCCGAGTCCAACCCGACTTTTCATCCGATCAGAGGTTCACCGTTCTTCAACTTTCCTTCAATTTGATTCAGAATGTTTTTTATAATCAGGGATCAGTCGTTTTACAGAAATACTTTGCTGCAACTGAGTAGCCCTGTGAAACTAATGGCGGGGGAAGTATTGTTTTCCCTTGAAATTATTAAAATGTAATGGACAGTTAAGTCACCAGGAAGAACATAATATTTAAATTAAATTGTTGGACGAATGTTGGCTCAGTTTGTGTCGAAACTTATCCGATAAATTAATTGTATTTAAAATATGCGTTGTGTGTAATCACGATTAGTCAGTTGTAAATTCTCCGGTACCCCCGAGCATTCCGGTCCCTTCATCGTAGTTGCGACGCGAAGAGGGTCGATGCCCCTGAATCGCGAAGAAAAGTACATGCACTTTCTAAGATGCTTCGTGTTCAAGATACGTAATGGCGAAAATACTGATCGTGGAGTGAAAAACAAATGTCCTCCCCTCGCTCCCTACACATACATTAATGCAACGTCACTCCACAGTTAACATTTTGCTTTATGCCGAGGATCAAGATTAAGCGGAGTATTTCGGGCCATAGCTCATAAAATCCTTCTCGGCCTCAGAAAAACAAACGTATCAATCAATTAACCTTTTTTCTCATAATGCAATGCGAGATCTAAACAAAAACAGGAAAAGATGCGAATACTCAACAGTGGGAAGAGATCTCGGGAGACCTTTGCACTGCCTTTAATAGGATTTTATCGGATTTTATCTTGAACTAAATGCTGTATCCGTTATCCTTTATCTGTGCACCGTGGACGGCTTGATTGTAATCGTGTACGGCATAGTGTTTTCTTTGCAAACATGATAATAATAAAGTAAACTATACAAAATATTTACTCTGTGTCACTTCCCACAGATGCGACCGGACCTGCTGAGTATTTCCAGTATTTTCGGTTTTTACATGTATCTGCAGTTTTATTGGGGTAATTTTTCATTTACAGAGCACGTCCCTTCATTGGTCTCAGTCCACTGATCCAGAAAAACAGCACACTGCTACTCACTCGATTTAATCATAATCATAATCATAATCATAATAGTAATTTATTAGACAAATATGTTTTGCAACATAGGAGGAATTTAATTTGTCATACAATGGCAACAAGACACCCAAATATTTTTTGAACATGAACATCCACCACAGCGACTCCCCCACATTCCTCACCTTGATGGAAGGCAAAACAAGTTCAATCTTCTTCCCTTCTTTGTTCTCCCGCGGTCGGGGCACTCGGACCTTCCGTTGTCGGGTCGATCTTGGCTCACACAGCCGGCGGCCGAGCCCTCCGCATCGGGGCGATTAAGCTCCCGCATCGGGGGGTCTCAGCTCCCCCGCGCCGGGCGATCGGACCCAGGGTCGGGGCTGGTCGAACCTCGTGTGGCTTGGAGCTTCCCGACATCAGGCTCTATCCGAGACTGCGAGCTCCTCGATGTTGACATCGAGGCCGCGGTTGGAGCGTCGATCCCAGGCAAGGGATCGCAGGCTCCGATGGTAAGTCCACGGCCCCTCTGCGGGGCTCAGAGTCAGTCTCGAGCAAGGCCACCAGTTCCACGATGTTAGGCCGCAGAGCGACCGGAGATACGATCCCGAATAAAATCATATCTCCGGCAAGGTAAGAGATTGAAAAAAGATTTCCCCGACCCACTCCGCCACCCTCCACATAAAACAAACCTGAGAACATCAACACGTACTTTTAAAACACACCAAAATAACAAAAAAGATGAAAAGACGGACAGACGGTTGGCGAGGCTGCCATTGCTGACGGCGGCACCCGGTATTTGACACCCAGTAATTTACACATGCCTTATGTAGCAAGCCAGATATTATCACCTTTGCGGTTCTGTTTTTCGTTAACTCGTACCACATCTAGGCATGTTCATTTAGCAGAGCCGCCTTCTTTTTCCCCGCTGGTAATTTGTTCCCACATTGACCATGACAATTGAATGTTTCTCCTCAGTCTTCTCAGACTGCAAGTTGCATTCCAGCCCGAAGGATTTTTTTTTTAACCCCGGCACCAGACAGGCAACAAACGCTTGGCTGCTGGAAACTCTATCAACCTCACTAATACCATCTCATATTACCATGACTGTGGCTGTGGAGACCAAGTGAATTGATATTTTAAGGCGGAGATTGAAATATTCTTGATTGGTACGGTGTCAAGGGTTATGGAGAGAAGGCAGGGGAATGGGGTTGAGAGGAAATGACAGATCAGCCATGATTGAATGGCGGAGTAGACTTGATGGGCCAAATGGGCCTAATTCTGCTCCTATAACTTATGAACTTATTACATTTTCTCCTCCCCAATTTGAAAGGTCGCTTGCCCTGGTCAGTGGTCAGTTTGTTTAATCACGTTGTAGATTCTGCGCTAATCCATTCAGGCGCTGATCCACAGACTGAACGCTTCTGATACAACATAACTTGGGTTACCACTGATCATTTGAAGTCATGCTCACCCACATTTCCTGTCTGCCCCAATTCGACAGTTGTTAATCTATGTAGCTACCTCCTAGAACAGATATCTAACTCGCCCACTCTCGATTGCATCTCAGTGTCTGAATCTCGGAGTCCAGTCGATTAACCCTGAGCAAAGGTTCCTCAGGTTGCGGACACGCACTGCAAATGTAATCACCTTGGATCCCATCTGCTGCAACACATCATGTGCCCCACCATGCGTGTCTTAAAATACATATTCATTTTTTAAATTCTATCATCATCGACGTGACCTCACTCAAGTCCCTTGTTTAATCATTGGAGACTACGCTGAATGGATGTCGTGTTAAAAACATGCTGTGCTTTTAGCTGGACCACAGATTCACTTTCGGAGGTGCCAGTTCAAACCAGTCATCTAACGTTAATAATTTTTAATTATTATTATTAGTTTATCTAGTCATAATTAGATATTAATTAATTTCTAATTATTATATGGTTATTTGTTTATTTGTTTGCACATCGCTACAATTTACAACTGTAAGTTTAAGAAAATGTAACTGCAGATCTAGCTTAAATACAAAGTAAAATGTGAATAAAATCACCCCTTTAAAACACCATCTGCAATGACACGGAGAATGGCCACAAAGGGCAAAGCAAATAACGAACCCAAGCAAATAACCTGCTTCCCGGCCCATAATAAATAAAATCTACAATTAATTTCTGTTTCTGTTCTGATATTTCATATTACCTTCTCTTTTTTCTTGCCACAGTTGTGTATGTCCGAATGCTTGATGGTGCCAATTTGCATGTCAATGTCGGTATGTTTGCTTTCGTACGATTGTAAGTGGATCCCCGTGTGTTTAGGTATAGTTTGATATCCCTCAAATACCTAGGTGGTTGATAAAAAAAACGTTTTTGTTCATAATTGTAAATTAGTAAATCTGTTCATCAAAATATTATTATTTGTGACTGTAAATTTGCCCCTTGGATATGGCTGCTTATGAAATATGTTTACATCCGGTTGCACATCTTTGTGTGCATTTGTGCCCAAAAAGACGTATCACGATCGCAAGAGACTGCCGATGCCGGAACCACGTGCTAAAAAACAGTGCTGAAGGACTGAGTTATAAGTAAGTAAGTAAATAAGTTTATTGGCCAAGTATTCACATACAAGGAATTTGCCTTGGTGCTCCGCCCACAAGTAACAACATGACATACAGTGACAGTTACGAATGACTCCGAAAACACCAAACAATAATAATAATAATAACACATTAATGATAAAACACCATTGATCAAGCTGGTGAACCAACAAAATACCAGATCAAAGAGAGGCTACAGATTTTTGGTTGCTGAGTAGAGCAACTACTCGTGGATAAAAACAGTTTTTAATGTCTGTCTATGGCAGCTTTGACAGTCCGGACTCGCCTTGCAGAGTACACATAGGGTTCTTACGCCAAAGTGTCCTTGTACATCACTGTACTTGCATCTATATATGTATATGATTTAGCAAATATTTCTGTGCATGTGTGTGTGCGTGTGTATGAATGTCGGCGTCTATGAAAGTCTGCGGTTAACATCGCCGGGGATTGTTGGGCACGTGGTCTCCACATGACTGCTTCTAATCACTACACAGCGTAGCAAAAACGCTTTAATATAGAGCAGATGGAACAGTACATTTTCCGCAGTAAATTAGTTAACATTTCAATTTTACTAATAGAAAAAAAAGATTTGTGAAATAGGATTTATTTGTTCTCCCCTAAAACTCTAATACTTGCTAGTCTATAATGGATAAACGCATTTCCTGAAACTGACAGGAGCGATTTTCAGCGGCAGGGTTGAACGGAAGTGTTCAATCGTCCGAGTTGTGAATTAAATATGATACCTTATGTTACATTGGCGATCACTTAGAAATATAAATAAACCACCAATAACTGGAGAGACGCTCAGCTTTCAACCTTCCTTGGTATACATGTAATTTGTACTGACATTCATTTCCTGCATTTGGTTTTGAATTATTTTAATACATTTTCAAAATGAACACGCTTCCGCATTAAAGGAATCTTCTATATATTTTAATTGGCGCTGCGCATGCAGGAGAGCGTACCTACATCTCACAGAACTGGTTAATGTTGGTCTCTGTGGTGTAATGAAGCTGGAGAATGAGAGAGGTGGAGACTTATTTTTCTGACTGCGTTGAATCATCTGTTCTTGGTTTCTCTTCCAAAGAATAGACTTGTTTTTTTGGATAGGGTTGGGTTAAATGCTTACGTCCAGAAATTGGAGCAGGATGCACACGATTTCATGCAAGAATCGCACTTGAAACCAATTTCCCAACATCGGACGGTGTCGATGTTTACCTGCTTGTTTGACCCCGGCACTACATGGATGGGTGGCGTTTGCCCGGACTGCCACGCGTTTCTAATCATATTACGGGTGATGTACTACACCTTTGCTGCCATAGGTTTGGGGGGAGCCTGTAAGCTTGATTAAAATAAAAGCAGACACAGGAGTTGGGGGGGGGGGGGGGGGGGGGGGGGGGGGGGGGGGGGGGAAATGAGAAAGCAATGAAAGGGTAAGACACATTGATGTTCTGCCCAAACTTCATGGCCCCAGGAACAAGACTGTGGAGAATTAATCCATGTGCTCCCTGCTAAAATGCAAAAACAAAATTCGAAAATATTGGTCAGGCAGCATTTGTAGAAAGAGAAACAGGGTAAACGTCTCGGTTTCGGGACCCTTCACCCGCACTGAAGGGAAAGGGAAACTACTGAAGGCGAACCAGGAAAAGAGGAGTGAAATGTAAAACTGCAGGGTACGATATGGGTAGAAGGGGATGGGGGACGTATGAAGGGGGGCCACATTGAAATTTACTGAATAGTAAAAAGCCTGGATAGAGTGGATGGGAGAGGATGTTTCCATTTAGGACATAAAAAGACGTATATTGACGAGAGGAATATATGAAGGGGAGCACAGACTTTCCTGGGATTTACTGAATAGTAAAAGACCTTGGTTTATACTCTCTAGAATTTAGGATAGAGAGGGGATGAAACTTACAAAATTCTTAAGGGGTTGGACAGGCTAGATGCAGGAAGATTGTTCCCGATGTTAGGGAAGTCCAGGAGAAGGGGTCACAGCTTAAGGACCAGAGAGCACAGCCTCTGAATAAAAATACGTATATTGACGAGGAATTTCTTTAGTCAGGTGGCGAATCTGTGGAATTCGTTGCCACAGATGGCAATGGGTGCCATGTCAATTGCCATGTCAATTATATTTTTAAGGCGGAGATTTATAGTATTGATTAGTTAGGGTGTCAGGGTTATAGGCCCAGACAGGAGAATGGGGTTAGGAGGGAGAGATAGATCAGCCACGACTGAATGACGTAGATTCGATGGGCCGAATGTCCTAATTCTGCTCCAATAACTTATGAATTTATAGCTAGCAACCCAACCGTGTGAACACCGAATTCTCCAGTTCCAAAATAATACACCCCTATCCCTTCTCTTGCCCCAGTGCTGCCACTATCCCCCACCTCTCTCTGTGATTCTTTTCCCTCAACCGTACACAAATCTCCCATTCCCAACTCTCCCATTTCCCTTTTATCCCCCCCCTCACCTCGCCTTCCATGCACATCCTTTCCATCGCATTTACCCTTCACCCCTTTCAGTATTTGACACCCTTTCTTTTTCACCTCTAGTCTTTGTCACTTATTCCACCCATCTGCCAATCAATCCCCCTCACCTGTATCCACCTATTAATGGCCAGGATTGCCCCACCTCACTCCTTCCTTTCCGGTTTTCTTCCACCCCCCCTCCCCACCACCTCCCCACTGCAGTCAATCTGAAGAAACGCCCGATCTTTCCGTCTATCCATTCCCTCCATTGATGCTGCATGACCCACTGAGTTCCCCCCAGCGCTTTTGTATTTCGTTGCCGATGTTTTATGTCCAATATCGTAAATGCTTCGGCCGATCCAAATGGCATTGGGTCTGATCGCATCACATGATTAATGCACAAAAGAAAGGCGATCTCCAACTTGTGTCGAAGTCAAACTGGTCACCATTGATTGAAAATGTCACCTCCACAAGAGAGTTATGGTAACACCTTGCACACCCCAGCATTAGCTTCCCTCAATGTCTTCATTCCTTTCCTCCCCCTCTTGCTTTATGATGCGCGGGCTCCAAGGAGCTCGCTTACTGGTAGATACCGTCAGTAAAACAAGATGCAACACAGTAAACAGAAGAGATGGGGTATGGCCCCATTTACAGCGGAGGAAACCGCGAGTAATTGAACAATCTTCATCAACAATTTTTTTTTTAACGCGCTAAAATGAATAAGGGCCCTTATACTTATTGCAATACACGGGTTAGAACGCACGGGTTAGAATGACTGGACATCTCATTACTCTGGTATATGCCAGTGCAAAGAAGACTCTTTGATGGTCATCCATCCCATCGCCTTGGATCTTCATGCCTTCCACTCGCAGGCCGGTGTATGGATTATCTGTACAACTCACTTCTCCCATATTAACTTCAATACCCAATATAGGATGGCAACCTTCGAGTTGCATTTCGACAGACACTTGAACGGGCAGGAAATTTGCGAGGAGCTAAGCGATTAATCCAGCCGAAAAGACGAAGCTTTATCCAAGTGTAAATTTGGGCCTGAAGTGTTAAGCGAGCGACAGTGACGTTTGGACACGCAGTCAATTCACTGTTGGCCCGAAGCCTACACTTTACCGTCGATTAGTGCCGTGAAAATCTGTAATATTTGTTTGGCCAATCAGTCAGGTCCCCGTAATGCAGTAATTGGCGATATATTATGTACGGTAAACTTGGCAGCGTACTAAGCCTGCAATCGGTTTGAAGAAAGGTCCCGACTCGAAACGTCACCTATCCATGTTCTACAGAGATGCTGTCTCAATGGCACTTAGTGTGTTTTTTTTGTAATCATTGTAATTATATATTACGCAATCACTCGTCCAACAACGGGGCCGGGCCGGATCAGATGTCACGTAGTTTTACTTTAACCTGAAGCTGGAACATTACCGGTTTACAGGTGTTGTGGAGGCACTGATCGTCAGATGTCGATGTTGCGAATTGTAAAGATAATTTTGGATGAACCAGGATGTATATCGATTAACAGTGGATACTAGAGTAACAACAATATGTAATCCAAACGCAAAATAGTGCCGATTCTGGAAATCTCGAACAAAAGTTCTGATGTAAGTTCATCAACCTGCAACGTTTCCCTCTCTATAAATGACAGTCTACTGTGCACTTCCAGCATTTTCTGGGTATACGTTTGTCCGAATGGTTCTGCGTGGGAGTCCAGTCATTTAACTTGTTGTCCCTAAGTACTGAACACATTTTAAATAGAGTTTGAATTTTAAAAGCCCTACTTCCCCGCGACTAATCTGTTTTTTAATTTGTAACAAACTAAAATTTAAACTTTAGTCGGACTGCAAACCGAATTTGGTAATCTCAAAACCCTGTGTTCATTTAGTGTTCTTTCCAGTGAATAAGGCACCGGTGAAAACACATCAATAGCAGATAAAGAACATGTTGTTGTAAAGGTTAAAATGTAACACTGGTTAAATGATCATAACTATTTTTATAAGATACATCAATGGCGGTACTTTATTGACGATTAATATTGTAGGATTTTTCTCTGTTCTACGATGTTACTCAACCCTAGAGTTAATCAAACCCACATCCTAGAATTATTATATCCTTTACAATTATATCCCCGAAGCAAAGTGGTTACCCTGTAATATTAAAACGCTAACCTGTTCACAATGGCATGATACATTTTCACAAGCGTCTCAGCTCCCAGGTGATGTTAAATCTCAATTCAGGTCCATATTACACTGCGTTTACCGACATACCTATAATGGGGAAGATAAAGTCTTTCAAACTGCTTGTCTAATCGGGTGCGCGATCTCTCTCCTCCCCAACCCAATACATCCCGTCATCACTCATGGCAAACTTCACCGCCGAAGTTTGATTTTGACATAAACATTTCGTCATTTCATTATCTTTTAAAGAGTCAAAGGCTCATAACAAGCGACATTTTAAGTCTTTTACAGACAACTGTTAAATCTTCCTCTTGGTAATGCGACAGTTTAAGTATACACCTTTCTGTTGGCATTAAATGCATCTAAAGACATATACGGAATTACATCGTACATTTGCGATATGAATATTGGAACTACATGATCAAAGTTTACCAGTAAGAAATTCAGATCGGCCACATAGGTGCACACATTTACCACATTTACTCAACCCCGAAACATAATCTATTCCTAATAGATTGTAACACGAGATAACTGTTTTTAATTGCATTATCCTTTTTCAGACCATAAACCCAACGAAAACTTGTTGTCGTTTGAAGGTGGTGTAATTCCACCTATTGTTCAATTTCCCACCTTTGTCAATGTTCCCTCCAGGACTCGTCAAATGATGCGATAATAACCGAAAATGCTTATGGAAAGTTCCGCTTTACACTTGTTACTGCCACAAATTAGTTAAGGGTCATTCAGAACCAAAATGCATCAT